>NC_072473.1:25428181-25515681 GCF_027574615.1 Eptesicus fuscus
TAATAATAAAAATGAAAAAGTGAAGTGTCGTTCCTTTGGCTGGCTTAAGATCCCAGTCTTCTGTACAGTCTTTAGGCCAGCCCCTTTGGACTCTCAGGGACTATTTCGTGTTTTTTTTTAATCCTTTGTGCCATTCTGGGTGGGATCTGGGTGTGGCTGTATTGGTTGCCTGGAAACTGGAGGGAGGACCTATCTCTTCAGAACAAAATGACTGCCCGGGTCCTGGGCTCAGGTATGACTCAGCGCCAGACATGCTGCCACTTCTCCTGGACCCCCCACTCTCCCCAGACTCCAAAAGTCCGCACCTTCTCCCTCACCTCAGCCACGGGTAAGTGACTGTATCTGAAAGGTCCTGTGAACTAGGCTCAGTGGAGAAAGGCTCAGGCCACAGAGAGGGGAGAGACTGTGTTTCTGTGAGCTCCTCTCCTGCTGGTGCTGCATGGTCTGGCCAGCCCTTCAGGCTGCACCCTCTGGGTTCAGCCTTTTGTGACTGTGGACCTCGATCTAGAATCCCCTGCAGTCCAGCAATCCCGTGGCCCTTCTTTCCACAGTCAGATACTGTGCCTGACCCCAGGGACATGGCTTGGTGCTGTGTGGGTTCCCTCAGGGGTCTGGCAGACTTGCCTGCTCCGCTCCTTGATTTTACCCTTTTCCAGGGATCCTATGCTCTTCCCGATTGCAAACTATCTCACCCGCTGAGTCTCCTTAGCCAATTCGGGTTGGATGTTATTCGTTTCAGCTGTTCTTTCTATCTGCTCCCAGACAAGGCTTGGGACACATCTGTCTGTTTCACCGCCATTTTGTCTCTCCAGGAAGATACTCTTTATTGAAAACCACTTCAGTGACTGCATTATTGGACATAATGTAGCTGCTTTCTAGAGCTTTTCTGAGCCTGGTTGTATACCTGCCCTTGGGTTTCCAATATTTAACTTTGATTTAGTATTTTTTATTTGTTACCAAGATAACCTAAGTGAATATGTCTTCTCATTATCACCACACCTTTACCAGGCTCCACTGTAACTTCCTCTAGGATAGTAAATGACATTTTTCTCTTTATCCCTAGTACAGATTCCACTGGGGGGAAAATGAAAGGGTAAAAGGGATAAAATAAATATAATTGCCTGGATAGAAATACACACTAATGAAGTCTGCTACCACAGGCATCCCTTCTCACCTGAAAGTTTTTTCCCTTTAATTTGCAGGTTTTTAATTCCTTATACCAGACTTTATAAGACTGTGTTCAGTATCAGTCAGTGCCACAAAATATTAGCAGACTTTATAAGACTGTGTTCAGTATCAGCCAGTGCCACAAAATATTAGCAAAATATTCTCATATATATCTCAAAATATATATGAGAACCCATTTTTCACTGCACATCTATATATATATATATATATATATATATATATATATATATATATGTATGTATATATATAGCAGAATTTTTGGTTTGGTTTTTCAGTTTTTGTTAACTCTAGGAATTTTATGTCTTTAATATAAAAAATATACATTGTGAACTTATAACATGTTCAACATTTCCAAGCATTCTAATCATGGAATTCTTTTTCTACCAAATTTCATAAAACAGTATTGGAAAAAAAAAAAAAGCTTTGAAAACAATGTTAAATGATCTCATGTGTTGTTCAACAAGCAAATACCTGGTAGCTAAATCTCAGTCATTTTCATTAAGAAGTCACTATGAGAAATTGTAATGTTTTCTGTGAAGTTTCCAGCACAGTAAGTTTTAGGACAATAAATGTAATGCAGGGCCCTCACCATGAGAGTGGGTTGATATAACGTATATCCATTTTGTTTCCTAGTGGATAACTCCTAACATATTTTCCCATCCTATTCTAATTTCCATATCTAAGTGGATAGCTTTCTGGGAATGATATATTGATAATTTTTCAGTACTTAAGAGTTGAGAGAAAGGCTGCTAAATCGCTTATATTCTTAACCTGCCTCTCTACGTATGTATTTATTATTTTCACCAGCAGCAGAATTCTTCACTTTCATTTTCCAGACTAGATTGCTGAATTATAGTCAGTAATACACCTTTGAGTCAAAAGCAGTCTGTTACTGTATTTTGGGGAATAAAATGCTGAAATTCCTAAAAATTTAGATATTTATGAGGGAAAAAATCCCACAAGTATATATGCTACAAAACATTTTATTAAAGTCTAGGATTATTAAATGAATATATAATGTATTCTATGTCAACTGTAATTGAAAACTTAAAAAAAATATTTTAAAAGAAGAATACTCAGCCCTAGCTGGTTTGGCTCAGTGGATAGAGTGTCAGCCTGCAGACTGAAGGGTCCCGGGTTTGATTCCTGTCAAGGGCACATGCCTGGGTTGTGGGCTCAATCTCCAATAGGAGGCATCCTGAGGGCAGCCAATCAATGATTTTCTCTCATCATTGATATTCCTATCTCCCTCACCCTTCCTCTCTGAAATCAATAAAAATATTTTTTAAAAGAATACACAAAATATAATCATGAGTGCTTCAATTAAAGAATCAATGAAATCATTATATCTTACCTAATAATAGACAAACATGTAAATTGACCATACCTTCGCTATGCCCACAGCCAATCGGGAGTGAGTATGCAAATTAACCCAACAAAGATGGAGGGTTAATTTGCATATGTAGGCACAGAACTGCTGGGTGGGGCAGGATGCCTGCTATGAGAGCGGGGGGGGGGGAGGGGAGGCGGAGGGAGCTACAGGAGCAGTGCTCTGGCCAGGAGCAAGGACTTGCCGGCTGCTGGGTGGCCCGGGAGTGAAGCCAAGGGAAGGAAGGCCTATTCTTGCACGACTATTGTGCAATAGGCCTCAGTATATATATAATGAGTAATGTGCTTAATGTGCAGCATCTTACACTGCCATCTTTTTCCTCCAGTAGAGATCATCAACATCATTACCTACATAATTATTGAATTTTGAATGAATATCCAATTGCAATGCATTTCACTTTGGGTTCAATAGAGGACCTATCAAGTTTCTTTCCAGATCTAAAATACATGATGCAATTCTATAATTGAAACTGCACTGATCTCAAACAATGGTTGGTGTGTGGTAATTTATAAAAATGAACTATTGCAGATATTTTATTTAAATGTGTTCCCACAACTAACTCTCAGGTGTCAGTTCTCATGACTCCTCCAATTAATTTAATAAAATGCCTATTTTATTTCCAGGCAGATAGCAACATAGTACAAAACTATTATTTTCTCAATGTGGAAAATATTCTACCATTTTAATTAATTATTACACTATGATGGAAAATAACAGTATTTGAGTTCAGTCCATCTTATTAACCACAACTTGTATTTGTCTATTCACTGTCTGCTTAATTCGATTCAACAAGAATTTATTCTTTTGTTTTAAACAATATAGTTTTTTTTAATTACACTTGAAATTCAATAGTACATTAATATTAGGTGTACAGCATAGTAGTTGGAAATTTATATAATTTACAAAGTCTAGTACCCACCTGACACCTATGTAATTATTACAATATCATTGACTATATTCTGAATGCTGTACTTGACATCCACATCACTGTTTTGTAACTGCCAGTTTGTATACTTCTTAATCCCTTCATCTTTTTCACCCAATCTCCCAAACCCCCACCCATCTGGTGACCATTAGTTTGTCCTCCGTATCCATTAGTTTGTTTTTGTTCATTTATTTTGATTTTTAGGTTCCATATATAAGTGAAATCATATTGTATTTGTCTTTCTCTGTCTGACTTACTTCACTTAGTATAATATCCTCTAGGTCCATTCATGTTGTTCAAATTATGAGATTTCATTCTTTATATGGCTGAGTAATATTCCCTTATGTGTATGCACCCCTTCGTCTTCATCCAATCATATATTGATGGACACTCAGGTTGCTTCCATATCTTGGCTATTGTAAATAATGTTGAAAGAAACAGAATGGTGCATATGTCTTTATGAATTAAGGTTTTGGATTTCTTTGAGTAAATACCCAGAAGTGGTTTTGATGGGTCATATGGTATTTCTATGTTTCAATGTTTTGAGAAACCTCCATACTGTCTTCCATGGCATGCACCAATTTGCAATCTCATGAACAATGCATGAGGGTTCCATTTGATCCATATCCTCGCCAACACTTGTTGTTAGCTGATTTAATAGCCATTCTGTGAGGTGCTATCTCATTATGGTTTTAATTTGCATTTCTCTAATAACTAGAGGCCCAATGCACAAAATTCATACAAGAGTAGGCCTTCCTTCCCCCAGCTGCTGGCACTAGCTTCCCTCTGGCACCAGGGACCCAGGCTTCCCTCAGGACCCTGGCTTTGTCCAGAAGGTTGTCCAAAGGACATCCATAAGGATGTCTGGTCTAATTAGCATATTGTGCTTTTATATTATAGAAGATTAGTGACATTGAACATCTTATTATATGTATACTGACCATATGTATGTCCTCTTCTGACCATTTTTAATTGGATTGTTTGTTTTTTTAGTGCTAGGTTTTTTGAGTTCTTTATATATTTTGGATATTAATCCCTTATGGGGTGTATCATAGGCAAATATCTTCTTCCATTTAGTAAGTTGTCTTTTCATTTTGTTCCTGATTTTCTTTGTTGTGAAAAAAAAACAAAACAAAACATTTTAGTATGATGTAGTCCCATTTGTTTAATTTTTTATTTTGTTTCCCATGCCTGAGAATTCATATCCAAATATTTATATATATAAAAGCCAAGTGACTGAAATAATTGGTTGCTATGACATGCAATGCGGCTGATAGGGGATGGTGCTGATCGATCAACCTCTCATGTTACCTGATTGGGGTGGGCCAGCCAGACCCCACCCATGCACGAATTTGTGCACCGGGACTCTAATATATACAGTATGTAATTAAGAACAATGTCTAAAAGTTTACTGCCTAGATTTCTTCTAGGAGTTTTATGGTTTTTCATCTTATATTTAAGTCTTGAATCAGTTTTGACTTTATTCTTATATAGCGAGTAAGAAAATTGTCTAGTATCATTTTTTTTGCATGTATTTGTCCAGTTTTCCCAACACCATTTATTGATTAGACTGTGTTTATCCCATTGTATATTCTTCCCTCCTTTGCCATATATTAATTACCCATATAGGTGTGAGTTTGTTTCTGGGTTATTATGTTCCATTGACCTATACATCTTACGCCAGTACCATGCTGTTTTGATTACTACCTTGTAGAATAGTTTTATATCTGGCAGCATGACACCTCCAACTTTGTTCTTCTTTCTCAAGATTGCTGTGGCTATTCGGGGTCTTTGTGTTTCCATATCAATTTTTGGATTATTTGTTCCAGTTCTATGATAAATTCCATTGGTATTTTGATATTAATTGTGTTGAATCTATGAACATTTTTTGGTACTATGAACATTTTTTACATTACTTGATCTTATCCATAAGAAACAGTATATGCTTTCATTTATTTGCTTCCTCTTCAATTTCTTTCTTCAGTGTCTTATCATTTTCAGAGTTCAGACATTTTACTTCCTTGGTTAAATTTACTGCTAGGTATTTTTGATGCAATTGTAAATGGGATGTTTTCTTAATTTGTTTTCTGATGTTTCATTATTGGTACATAAAAATGCTATGAATTTCTGAATACTAACTTTTTTTATCCTGCTACTTTATTGAATTCATTTACCAGTTCTAGTAGTTTTTTGATGGAATCTTTAGGATGTCAGTGTTGAGATCATTGAAACTGTCTATATTGGGATGCAGACAGGGCAGAAGGAATGTGTTTCTAGGGCTGTGCTGAATGATTAAGAGATGAGACGGAATAAACGGAGTGAAGAGCAAGTTCAAAAAGAGTGAAAGATGGAGAGGCAGAAAGAGTCAGTGAGATTTTGGAGGCCGTGCTCTGCTGACAGAGAAGTGTGAGCTTGATGATGAATAGGAGAAAAGTGGAGATCACTGGAGTAACAAGGCCAGGAACTGAGTGAGGAGGTTATCAGAAGTGTCATAAGCATCAACATGGACTCTTCTCTGTATATGTAGGTGGTCTTCTTTGTGTTGTGGATTCCATCTTCAGGATGCCAATACCTTAAAATAATAAAAATATAATAACACTTCCATACCACTTTATAATGGGATATCATGGTGGTCAGTTTATCTTGTTTTCATCTTCACATAGAGCCCTTTCTTAGAATAATTGCAAAATCCATTCAAACATTTTCCCATCTATGGCAGTGCATCTTAAGACTTTGAAAGATGAAGAGGTCAAGGTGCTACGTATTAAGGTGTTAAGATATTTATATAATTGGAAATCTTGACTATGAGCATATCTCATAGGTTTGAGCAAAGCCAGTTTACCAATTTGAAGTGTGCTTGTTAAAAACATACATAATTTAGCAGATTTGGAGCCTGAGGGCAGAAAGAACAAAGGGAACATATAAAATACACTGAGTGGAGGGCTCGGAAGATAGCAGCTGGCAGGATGGAGTGGAGAGAGAGGAAGTGAGTGGGTGAGGGTATAAAAGGAGAGTGTGTGGTTGTGCATGGGGTGTGTGTGAGTGAGTGAGGGAAAGTTAAATCTTGCAGGAGCAGCAGGGGATGGCAGAAAGCCTCTCCTTGACAAGGAGAGACTACTACTGCTGCGGGCACTCCCGGTTCAGCGGGACCCCAGCACAGAGGGAGCCCATGCCATCTTGAGTGGAGAATGGCCTTACGTAGAAACTCATCAACACCACCAACAAGACAGGCCTTGGAACTTCCCCGAAACACAGCACCCACTCCAGCCAATATCCTGCTACTCCAGCTGCACACTCGTGGAACCTGGGACCTCCACCTCCAAAGACACAGCTTTCCACAGCTGACACTCCACTCCTAGTTTGCACCCGAGGGTGAGATTCTGTGCAGACGGGGGCCTGTGGCCCCGCAGTGGAAATTTCTTCTCCCTTCTTCCTGGAGGGTTGCTGACATTAACCCCAGCTGCGCACGCACTTGCGCATTCTCAGCCCCAGGTCACTTTGCTCAGGGTTTGCACCCAAGGGTATGATTCTGTGAAGACGGGGGCGTGCGGCCCCTTAGTGGAAATTCTGAATTCCCTCTTCCTGGAGAGTTGCCCACATTAACCCCAGCTCCTCAACCGTAGTGACAGGACCCTTCAGAGTGCATCAGAGCTCTGCGTCCAGAGAGCACACCTCCACACTGAGCCCAACCAACCACAGGGCACTAGTGGGAGCCACTGTGAGCTCTCCTTGGGTGTGATCTTGAACAAGCAGGGGTCACATGCCCCTCCAACAGTAGAAGCTTTGAATTCACTTAAAATGGATACCAGCCCACAGGCACCCCAATTACCTGGCTACACTGCCAGGGCCCTTCAGAGCTCTTCACTGTGCCTCACTGGCAAAAGTACCGAGGGTGCTCCTGTAAAACACCACTGGGAGTAAGCACCTATCCACCACAGGTGCAACAGAAAAAGCTGGGTCTGTTCACCCCATGACTGCAGATCTCAGGGCACCACAGCCACGCCTTTCAAAGACCAGGTCCCCTGAGCAACAACACCCCAACAGAAGGTACTTGGGGGCCACTGTGAGTCCCTGCTGGGTATGTGTGATTACAAATAAGGGTGCAAGACAGCAAAAATTGAGACACTCCCACCCACAGCTGCTGACTTCTGGACGCCACAGTTATGCCTCTCAAGCTCGCAGGCCTACATCAAGAGAACCCAAATAGCTTGAGTAGGAGCTACACTAGATTAACAAACCCAGGAAAACTGAGATTAATCCAGTAGCACCATCCCCAAAAGAACCTGGGCAGCAAAGCAACTGGATCTACAATTAAAACATTACAGGAAAACATGGGGAGACAAAAAGGATATCCACAAAGGAAAGAAAAAGAGGAATCACCAGAAAGGGAGTTAAATGAACTTGAGGCTAGCAGCTTAACAGAGAAATAATTCAGAGTATTCATTATAAGGATGTTTAAATGGATGGATGAAAAATACACACAACTCAATGAGAATTATAAGGAGCTGAATGAAAATGTCACCAACATGAAAAGAAACCAAGAGGAGATGAAGAACGACATAGCTGCAATAAAGAACACAATGGAAGACTTAAAGAGTAGAGTAGAAGAAGCTGAGGACCATATCAGCAAATTAGAAGACAAGGTAGGAAAAAACACACAAACACAGCAGCAACTGGAAAGAAGACTTAAAAAGCAAGAGGAGAGCCTAAGGGAGCTTAGGGACAACACAAAACGAAACAACCTTCGAATAATAGGGATAAAAGAAGGAGAGGAAGAGAAGCAAGGAATAGAAAACCTGTTAGAAGAAATAATGACAGAAAACTTCCCTGATATTGGCAAGAAAAAAACTATCCAAGTCCAAGAAGTACACAGAGTCCCAAACAAGTTGAACCCCAAAAGACCGACACCAAGACACATCATAATTAAATTGACGAACACCAACGACAAAGCAAGAATCTTAAAGGCTGCCAGAGAGAGACATAAAGTTACCTAAAAGGGATCTCCTATCAGAATATCAACTGATTTCTCAACAGAAACACCAGGCCAGAAGGGAATGGAATGAAATATACAAAGTGATGCAAAACAAGGGACTGAATCCAAGAATACTATAACTAGCAAGGCTATCATTCAAAATTGAAGGTGGGAGAGGAACCAAGATGGCGCCATAGGTTAAACACCTAACCTGCAGCCGGGCACAACAATTTCAAAAATACAACTAGAGGTCAGAACGGACATCGTCCAGAACCACAGGAAAGTTGGTGGACTGAAATGCCCACAGCTGGGGGGAAGGAGAAGGCCACGGGGACAGTCGGGGAAGCCGTAAAAGCCTGAGGTATGGAGAAACGGGCGGAGACACGAGCACACGCGCCTGCGGGGAGGATGGAACCGGAGAGGAAGGGGCGGCTGATGACCTGGCCGGCGTTCACTGGCAGGAAGGAGATAAAGGCTCTGGAGTGCGCTGAGCGCCGGCTCCGATTGCACTGAACCCCATTCCGGGCGAAACACTGGGAAACTCACTCACTTTCACAACTCCGCCGCCCCCGCAGGCCGCCCGGCCCGGGACGCTGGGGACGCCGCCGCAGCGGCGGCGCCCGGAGCCCGGCGGCCTCCCAGCACCCGTCCCCGCCACGCAGCCCCCGCGCGCCTGGTGCCGCGGGCCGCGCGCCCCGCACACCGGACGGAGGCCCGGGCGCCCTCTCCGTGCACCTCCCGGCGGCGCTAGACTTCAGTAGAGTTGACTGAATTCAAGGGATTAAGAAGTACAAATTGGGGGGACGTCGCGGTGGCGACGCCCGGAACGCGGCGATGGCGGTGCCTGGAGCTCGGCGGCCGCCCAGCGCCCGTCCCCGCCGCGCGGCCCTCGCTCGCCTGGTTCCGCGGGACGCGCGCACCGCGCACCGGACGGAGGCCCGGGCGCCCTTTCCGTGCACCTCCCGGCGGCGCTAGACTTCAGTAGAGTTGACTGAAATGAAGGGATTAAGAAGTACAAATTGGGAAGTTTGAAAAAGATGGCGGCGGAGGTTAAAGGCTGTTCTGTTGCCTCGCACCCAGCGAAATCGGAGGGGATGAGGTGTGGAGGCGCGTGGGTCTGGCTGGTGGAGGGGGAAAGGGGCTTTTGGTCCAAACCTAGGGGAGATTAGCTCTCCATCACCCTGAAATCCATCTTCTGGCGAACCGCGGGAGACCCAGATGCCTGCGGGGAGAGGCGGGACTCTTGCGGAGGTGCGCCCAGCAATCAGTGTTTGCTGCGCTGGAGTGCGGAACGAGGGGACTTAGATACGTGGAAGGCAGAAGGACCAGACTCACAGCCATCGCGGCTCGCCGCACCATGGCCTGTTGGCGCCCTGAGACCCCGCCCCGCCCTGGGACCCGCCCCGCACGTTTGGAAGACCTGCCCCGAAAGTCTTGCAGGCACACCTGCGCCCCAAGCAACGGCTTATGCATGTGGGTGGCCTGCCCTCTGGCAGCGGACCAGATGAACTGCTGTTCTAGTCGGACTGCTCCAGGGCCACTCAGACAGGAGAAAGAAACTACAGTTTTTGCTGTAATCCTTGCTGAGTGCCTAAGGCAGTAGCTGATCTACACCCCATTGGAGACCCAGAAACGAGGGCATCTAGTGGTCTGTGGGAGATGACACCAGATTTCAACCACGTGCATAAGGGACACATTCAACAGGAATATTCAGTGAGCGCCAAAGCTTTGCTGCACCAAGACCCGGCCCATAAACGTGTCTCCTGCACAGCAACTCTTCCTTTATAGACAAAGAGAGCCCCCCCAGTGACACCAACAACAATCAAGACTTAACTATACAAAGGAGGACCAAGATGGAGGCATAGGGCGGAAGCCTGATTGTTGCCTACCACAACAACTTTGAGACTTCGACAAGAGAGCAGAGCAGACACCATCCAAGACCACCATAGGGCTGGCTGAGTAGATGCTCTACAACTAGAATAAAAGAGGGGTATGTGGGATGATGCTGATGCCGGTGACCCAAAGACCACACTTTAAGAACTACGGCTCAGGCGACACAAAAGAACTATGGCTCAGGCGATACAACAGCGGCCTAGAACGTGCTCAGCGCAGTTCCCCCGGCGGTCTCCGGCTGAGGGGACGGCTCCACTGGCAGCCAAGCATGGACAGACGAGCCCCTATGAGACATGGGGTGGGAGACTCCGCGCTTGCTGACCTCTGAGTCCGTCAAGAATCTCAACGCCCCGGAAGCGGCCAGGTGCGCATGCTCGGCGACCGGCCACCGATGCAGACCCAAGGGCCGACGCAGCGACGCCAGACCGGCCCACCACCCTGCACCTGGGTGCACCGGAGCTTCGCCGAGCCGCCGCCCGACGAGTTCTGCAGCAGTCAGACTGGAGCTCTGGAAGGATGGCCAGGGGAATTGCTGAGGGGGGATTGACCGGCAGGAATTGGGATCAGGAAGACGGGGCTCCGCTGAGACCCGGGTGCGGGCGGGGTTGCGCGCCTCTGGGCTCGGGTGTGGTCACACGCCTCTGGGTATAAGTGAGGCCTCACGTCCCTGGGTCTAGGTGAGGCCACATGCCCCTGGGTCCAGGTGAGGCCGGACTCTGGGTCCGGGTGAGGCCATGTGCCCCTGGACCCGGATGACGCTGGATCCCGTGCCCGGGCAAGGCCAAGCGCCCCTGGGTCTGGGAGAGCCCACACACCCCTGGGTCCAGGCGAGACCATGTGTCCCTGGATCCGGGTGAGACCTCGTGCACCTAGGCCTGGGTGAGGTCACGTGCCCTTGGGTCTGAGAGGCCAAGCGTCCCTGGGTCCGGGTGAGACCATGTGTCCCTGGATCCGGGTGAGGCCGCATACACCTAGGCCCGGGTGAGCCCAAGTGGCCCTGGGTCTGGGAGAGGCCAAGCGTCCCTGGGTCCAGGTGCGACCATGTGTCCCTGGAGCCGGATGAGGCCTCGTGCACCTAGGCCCGGGTGAGGCCACCTGCCCCTGGGTCTGGGAGAGGCCAAGCATCCCTTGGTCCAGGTGAGACCATGTGTCCCTGGATCCGGGTGAGGCCTCGTGCACCTAGGCCCGGGTGAGCCCAAGTGGCCCTGGGTCTGGAAGAGGCCAAGCGTCCCTGGGTCCGGGTGAGACCATGTGTCCCTGGATCCGGGTGAGGCCTCGTGCACCTAGGCCCGGGTGAGGCCACGTGCCCCTGGGTCTGGGAGAGGCCAAGCGTCCCTGGGTCCGGGTGAGACCATGCGTCCCTGGATCCGGATGAGGCCTCGTGCACCTAGGCCCGGGTGAGCCCAAGTGGCCCTGGGTCTGGGAGAGGCCAAGCGTCCCTGGGTACGGGTGAGACCATGTGTCCCAGGATCCGGGTGAGGCCTCGTGCACCTAGGCCCGGGTGAGCCCAAGTGGCCCTGGGTCTGGGAGAGGCCAAGCGTCCCTGGGTCCGGGTGAGACCATGTGTCCCTGGATCCGGGTGAGGCCTCGTGCACCTAGGCCCGGGTGAGGCCACGTGCCCCTGGGTCTGGAAGAGGCCAAGTGTCCCTGGGTCCGGGTGAGACCATGCGTCTCTGGATCCGGATGAGGCCTCGTGCACCTAGGCCCGGGTGAGCCCAAGTGGCCCTGGGTCTGGGAGAGGCCAAGCGTCCCTGGATCCGGGTGAGGCCTCGTACACCTAGGCCCGGGTGAGCCCAAGTGGCCCTGGGTCTGGGAGAGGCCAAGCGTCCCTGGGTCCGGGTGCGACCATGTGTCCCTGGATCCGGATGAGGCCTCGTGCACCTAGGCCTGGGTGAGGCCATGTGCCCCTGGGTCTGGGAGAGGCTATGCGTCCCTGGGTCCGGGTGAGACCATGTGTCCCTGGATCCGGGTGAGGCCTCGTGCACCTAGGCCCGGGTGAGCCCAAGTGGCCCTGGGTCTGGGAGAGGCCAAACGTTCCTGGGTCTGGGTGAGACCATGTGTCCCTGGATCCGGGTGAGGCCTCGTGCACCTAGGCCCGGGTGAGGCCACGTGCCCCTGGGTCTGGGAGGGCCAAGCGTCCCTGGGTCCGGGTGAGACCATGCGTCCCTGGATCCGGATGAGGCTTCGTGCACCTAGGCCCGGGTGAGCCCAAGTGGCCCTGGGTCCGGGAGAGACCATGTGTCCCTGGATCCAGGTGAGGCCTTGTGCAACTAAGCCCGGGTGAGGCCACGTGCCCCTGGGTCTGGGAGAGGCCAAGCGTCCCTGGGTACGGGTGAAGCCAGATCCTGGGTCCGGGTGAGGCCGTGCGCCCCTGGATCCATCCGGGTGAGGCTGGGTCCCAGGCCCGGGAGAGACCACGCGCCCCTTGGGTATGGGTGAGGCCACGTGCCCCTTAGTCCAGGTGACGCCGTGCCCCTGGGTTCGGCCGAGACCAAACCAGAGGGAGTCGGACCTCCATTACCACCATTTGTCCACCATCCAGAGCTGAGGGGTCAGTGCTGACATGTACACATAAGGAAATACTGGACATTGAAATTGGGTCTCAAAAGAACTGTTGGTCCAGGGGGAAGCTCGCTACAGATTGATTCATTTGCCTGTTAGCATAACTATTATTGCTCGTCTCACATTCAGTTCTTATTAGTATATATCTAGTGACATATGATCTCGCTCATCTAGGGGAAATGATGAACAACATAGACTGAGGAACAAGAACAGAACCAGAAGCAAGGAGGCATCGATCGGACTATCGGGCCTCAGAGGGAGGATAGGGGAGGGGAGAGGGAGGGTGGGGGGAGGGGGAGAGTTCAACCGAAGGACCTGTATGCATGCATATAAGCCTATCCAACGGTTAAGTTCAACAGTGGATTGGGGCATGCGTGGGGAGAGGGGTGGGATGGGAATGGGGGGATGAGGACAAATATGTGACACCTTAATCAATAAAGAAATTAAAAAAAAAATAAAATAAAATAAAATAAAATAAAATAAACAAAATTGAAGGTGGAATCAGAAGCTTCACAGATAAAAAAAAGGGCTAAGAGAGTTCATCACTACCAAGCCAGCAATGCAAGAAATGCTAAAGAGACTGCTGTAAAAAGAAGAAAGAGAAAGGCAAAAAGAAACACAAACACTAAGGAAAAATATGGCAACAAACATGTACTTGTCAATAATAACATTAAATGTAAATGGAGTAAATGCACCAATCAAAAGATATAGGGTAGCTGAATGGATAAGAAAACATGACCCATATATTTTCTGTCTACAAGAGACCCACCTTAGATAAAAGGATTCACACAGACTGAGGGTGAAGGGATGGAAAAACATTTTTCAGGCAAATTGAAATGAGAAAAAAGTTGGGGTTGCGATACTTATATCAGATAAAATAGACCTCAAAATAAAGACCATAATAAGAGATAAGGAAGGCCACTACATAATACTAAAGGGAGCAATTCAACAAGAAGATATAACTCTGGTAAACATACCTACTCCCAATGCAGGAGCGCCCAAATACATAAAACATCTCCTGGAAGATATCAAGGGAGAGATCGACATCAATACAATCATAGTAGGGGACTTTAATACACCACTGACATCAATGGATAAATTCTCTGGACAAAAAATCAGCATAGAAACAACAATTCTAAATGACACACTAGATCAGAAGGACCTAATTGACATCTTCAGAGTATTTCATCCCAAAGCCAAGGAATATACGTTCTTCTCAGTTGCACATGGGACATTCTCAAAATTAGACCACATATTGGATAACAAGCAAAATCTCCCCAAATTCAAAAAGATTGAAATCATATGAAGCATTTTCTCCGAACACAATGGAGTAATACTAGAAAAAAACTACAATAAAAGCATTCCAAAAAATTCAAAGACTTGGAAGCTGAATAGCATGCTATTAAACAATGATTGGGTTAACAATGAGATCAAAGAAGAAATTAAAAACATCCTGGAGAATCATGACAATAAAAAGACAACAATGCAAAACCTATGGGACACCATGAAAGCAGTCCTGAGAGGAAAATGTAGCTCTACAGGCCTACCTCAAAAACCAAGAAAAAATGGTAATAAATCATCTAACTCAACAACTCAAAGAATTAGAAAGCGAACAACAAGAAAAGCCCACAGTGAGCAGAAGGAAGGAAATAATAAAGATCAGAGCAGAAATGAATGACATAGAGACCAATAAAACAATACATAAGATCAATAAAACCAAGAGTTAGTTCTTTGAAAGGATAAACAAGACTGATGAACTTCTAGCCAGGCTCACCAAGAAGCAAAGAGAGAGGACCCAAATAAACAAAATCAGAAGTGAAAGAGGTGAAATAACAAGAGACCCCACAGAAAAACAAAGGATTGTTAAAAAGTACTATCAACAACTCTATTCTAACAAACTAGACAACCTGGAGGAAATAGACGTATTCCTAGAAAAACACAACCTTCCAAAACATACTCAAGAAGAGTCTAAAAATCTCAATAGGCTGATAACTATGGAAGAAATTGAAGCAGTCATCAGAAAGCTTCCAGCAAACAAAAGCCCAGGGCCAGAAGGCTTCACAGGGGAGTTTTATAAAACATTCAAGGAAGAACTAAAACCTATCCTCCTCAGACTATTCCAGAAAATTCAAGAAGAAGGAACAGTTCCACGCTCCTTCTATGAAGCCAGCATCACCCTAATACCAAAACCAGATAAATAGAACACAATGAAAGAGAATTAAAGGCCAATATCCCTCATGAACATAGATGACAAAATCCTCAACAAAATTCTAGCAAATCAAATACAGGAGTACATCAGAAAGATCATACACCACGAGCAAGTATGATTTATCCCTGGGATGCAAGGATGGTACAATATTTTCAAATCAATAAATGTGATACATCACATAAACAAATTAAGAGATAAAAACCATATAGTCATATCAATTGATACAGAAAAAGCATTTGACAAAATCCAATACCCTTTCTTAATAAAATCTCTCAGCTAGTTGGGAACAGAAGGATCATACCTCAACATCATAAAAGCCATATATGACCAACCCACAGCCAACATCATACTAATGTGCAAAAACTAAAACCATTTCCTCTAAGAACAGTAACAAGACAGGAATGCCCACACTCTCCACTCCTGTTCAACATAGTGCTGGAAGTACGAACCATAGCAATCAGACAAGTAGAAGAAATAAAAGGCATCCAACTTGGAAAAGAAGAAGTAAAACTGCCCTTATTTGCAGATGACATGATACTGTACATAGCAAACCCTAAACACTCCATCAAAAAATTATTAGACTTGATAAATGAATTCGGCAAGGTAGCAGATACAAAATCAATGCCAAGAAATCCATGGCATTTCTATACACCAATAAAGAATTTATAGAAATAGAGACTAAAAAAGCAATCCCATTTACCATTGCACCAAAAAAATTAAGATACCAAGTCATAAACTTAACTAAGGAGGTAAAAGACCTATACGTGGAAAACTACATGACACTGAAAAAAGAGATAGAGGATGATGTAAACAGATGGAAGAACATACCATGTTCATGGATTGGTAGAATCAACATCATTAAAATGTCCATACTACCCAAAGCAATCTATAGATTCAATGCACTACCCATTAAAATACCAACAGCATATTTCACAGACCTAGAAAGAATACTCCAAAAATTCATCTGGAATAAAAAAAGACCCCGAATAGCAACAGCAATCCTGAGAAAGAAGAATAAAGTAGGAGGGATCTCAATACCAGATTTCAAGCTGTATTACAAAGCCACTGTTCTCAAAACAGCCTGGTACTGGCACAAGAACAGACATATAGACCAATGGAATAGAATAGAGAATCCAGTTATCGACCCAAACCACTATGCTCAATTAATATTTGACAAAGGAGGCATGAACATACAATGGAATCAAGACAGTCTCTTCAATAAATGGTGTTGGGAAAATTAGACAGATACATGCAAAAAAATGAAACTAGACCCCCAACCTACACCATACACAAAAATAAACTCAAAATGGATACAATACTTAAACATAAGATGGGAAACCATAAAAATACTAGAGGAATCCACAGGCAGCAAAATCTCAGACATATGCCAAAAGAACTTCTTTACTGATATTGTTCCTAGGGCAATGGAAGCTGAAGGGAAAATAAACAAATGGGACTACATCAAAATAAAAAGCTTTTTCACAGCAAAGGAAACCACCAATAAAACAACAATAAAGCCCACTGCATGGGAGAACATATTTGCCAACAATATCAACGATAAGGGTTTAATCTCCAACATCTACAGAGAACTCACACAACTTAACAAAAAGAAGACAAACAACCCAATCAAAAAATGGGCAACTGATCTAAATAGACACTTTTCAAAAGAAGACTGAAGGAAGGCCAAGAGGCATATTAAAACCTACTCAAAGTCACTAATTATCAGAGAGATGCAAATGCGGTACCATCTTAAACCAGTCAGAATGGCTATCATCAACAAATCAGAAAAAGACAAGGGTTGGCGAGGATGCGGAGAAAAAGGAACCCTCATGCACTGCTGGTGTGAATGCAGACTGGTGCAGCCACTGTGGAAAACAGTATGGAGATTCCTTAAAAAACTAAAAATGGAACTCCCATTTGACCCAATGATCCCTCTTCTAGGAATATATCCCAAGAAAATAAAAACACCAATCAGAAAGGATATATGCACCCCTATGTTCATAGAAGCACAATTCACCATAGCTAAGATTTGGAAACAGCTTAAATGCCCATCGGCAGATGAGTGGATTAAAAAACTGTGGTATATCTACACAATGGAATACTATGCTGCAGTAAAAATGAAGGAGTTCCTACCATTTACAACTACATGGAGAGCATTATGCTAAGTGAAATATGCCAGGCAGAGAAAGATAAACACCTCATGATCTCACTCATTTGTGGAATATAATTAACGGCATAGACTGATAAAGAAGAACAGACCCAGAGACTGAATAACATCAATCAGAACCTCAAACCTCAGGGAAGGAGGGGGTTGGTGGGAGTAAGGGGGAGAGATCAACCAGGGACTTGTGTGCATACATACAAGTCTAATCAATGGATGCAGATAACAGGATGGCGGGGTACGGGTGGAGGGTAGGGGCTAATGGGGGGATAAGGACACATATGTAAAATAATAATAATAATAAAATAAAATAAAAAATAAAATAAAATAAAATAAATAAAAAAAAATAAAATAAAATACACTGAATGGCCAGATTATTATGATTTCTGAATGCAAAGTAATCTGGCCACTCAGTGTATATCCTATATAATAAAAGGCTAATATGCAAATTATCCCCTTTACCAGGAGTTCAACCAGCAGGCAGGCCGACCAACCACCCATGTCCCCTCCCCCTGGCCAGGCTGGCCTGACCCTACCCATCCTACCCATGCATGAATTCATGCACTGGGCCTCTAATATATATATATATAAAGTTGACAAATGTTTTCCTTAAAGGAGCAACCTATCAGGCTGATCAAATCATTCTAGATTTTATGAGTCAGCATAATTTTTTAAGGGTGTTTCAGTGTGACATTTTGAATCTTCTTGTACCTTGTCTCTTTATAGTTTCTCCAATTAGGTTTGTTGAACTTCAGCTCTTTCCATTCATATTTTCCTTGTATTATGTTTATGTGCTAACTAGAGGCACAGTGCACAAAATTTGTGCATGGGGGGAGTCCTCAGCCCGGCCTGCACCCTCTCCAATCTGGGACCCCTTGGGGGATGTCTGACTGTCTAAACCAGCAGTCGGACATCCCTCTCACAATTCAGGACCACTGGCTCCTAATCGCTTGCCTGTCTGCCTGCCTGATTGCCCCTAACTGCCCTCCCCTGAAGGCCTGATCACTCCCTAACTGCCCTCCCCTGCTGGTCCGATCGCCCCTAACCACCTCTGCCTCAGCTCCTGTCACCATGGTTTTGTCTAGAAGGACAACCGGAAGATGTCTGGTCTAATTAGCATATTGCCCTTTTATTAGTATATATACTGAAAATGCTCAAACAAACCGAACTATACCAAAATGAATTATATTCTTGTTGCCTTAAATACCAGTCATAATTGAAAACTTACCCTAATCTCTCAGGTTTATTTTTCCCAGAAGACTTTTTAAAAATGTCTTATATAATCATCTGCCTATAGTCACTAATGCCTACATGTAGGCTGTGTCTCAGTTTTAGAAAGATTTCAAGCCTTGTTGGAGAGGAGAATCATTATTGCAATCAATCCTCAAGTTGATCAAGTTGATCAAGCTACTCTACTTTATGTTCTAGTTTTACAAACTTAGTTTCTTCTTGGGATCAAATACTCACTTTATTGTCTGGACTATGATATTAGTCATGATCTTGATAAATAACCCAGCACATCAATGATTTCAGGACTGGGATTCTGATTTTATCACGCCCACATCCTTGCCTCTTGATTCAGAACTTCATACACCATGCCCTAGGGCTGGCTTCCTTCGTCCTCATGTCTCTTGACAAGTAACAGCTTGTCTGCTTACCACATCTCAACACTATCTTGCCTCCCTGTAGGTTCCTGTTTTTTGTGCCCTGTCTGCCAGCTATGTCACCTTTACTGTAGCTCCTCAGGCTGGCTAGTTACCTGTCAGTTTCTCTCAAGATAACTGACTTTTACAGTATGGCTGACCTTTCTCACCTGCCAGCAGTTTTTTTCTCCAGCGAGTACATCTAGTTTTAGGCACAAACTCTCTAAAATTGGCCCTCATCTTACAATCAAACCTTCTTTGAAGAGACATTCAACAGAAAAAACAAAAAAATACACACAAAAAAAACACCTCCATGCTAGTTCACATTATCTATTTGAAGATGGCTAACACAACATTTAATATTATCTTACCTAATAATAGACAAACATGCAAATTGTCCATACCTCTGCTATGCCACCAGCCAATCAGGAATGATATGCAAATTAACCCAATAATGATGGCGGTTAATTTGCATACTCAGCCACAGAGTGATGGGGGTGGGACGCTTGTGTCATTGCCATGGCAACGACGCAGGAATTCTGCTCCACCCCCTGTCTCTCAGGGCCTCTGGCAGCTTGGGAAGGAGGGGCCGAAGCAGAAAGAGTTGGCTCTGCAGCCTGAGTGGAAAGGGTCTGGACCAGAGTGGAAAGGCAGTGCTGGCAGCCAGGGAAAGGAAAGCCCATTCTAGCTCAAATCTTTGTGCATCAGGCTTCTAGTCTACTAGATATTTGTTCAGAATTTTCCACAAATCTTTTAATCTCTTTGAAAATTAGATTCATATCTTCAAAATCCACCTGATATCTAAGTTATAAATTTTAAATAAAATATACACGTTCTTTAAAAATATCACTTTATTTTACTACATGTAAAATATATCTATCAGAAAAAAATAGCTACATTTCTGTTTAATCTACTAAAACATGTTACTTATTTAAATGAGTCATTACAAGCTTGTCATGTAGAAGATATCAATTTAAACACCACAAAAGAAAACTAGTGCCTCCATTAACATGACATTCAAATTAGTAGATGAACTACAGAGACAAAGAAAAACCATCAGAATTACAGAGAGGAAAAGTATGACCTTGTGCTTGTTTCTTTCAACATCAATAGACTTTTAAATTTGGAGTTAATTTTAATGTGATTCATGTTTTCAATTTGTGCTTGAAAATATTTTTATCTAGAAAAAATGAAGCCTTTTTTCACACTATTTCCTTTAATCTATGTCAGCTTCACTTATAATCTAACCTTCTGAAGGCATGTTACTTCTTAAAAATATCTCACATATTCTTTTCCAAATAAATTCATTAACATTATTTGACATAAGACATGGAAGATAAAAGCACAGTAATATGGTTCAGAAGCACATCTCCATTTCTGAAACAGTTAATTTTAGGATGACACTAGGAAAATAGTATCATATAATATATAAATCTTTAACAAAAGCCCCCTTCCCATTTTCTAATAATGCATTCGAAAGCAATGCTAACTCTTTTGGGGAGACAGTATATGAAGGATTTTAAGAATCAGAATCAGAGAAAAAGGGGTAAAAGTCCTGATTCTACATTATGTTTGTTGTATGACCTTTGACAAATATTTCCCCCATTTCATCCTTTGTCTACATAACCACACTTTTAAAAATTATTGAATGAGCTAATTTATATAAACTGCTTAGCAGTGCTTGGCATGTGAAAAGTGTTTAATTAACAGTAGCTATTATCATCATCATCTTATTATCAATAATCTCTATATTCCTATTGTTCTTGACCTTTATTTTCATTTAACTTGTACTATAATATTGTGAAATTCCTTTAATGACACTCATAACATTTTACCACAGACAACTGGTATATATGTGAGCACTTCTAATATTATGTCAGGCTCTGGTATTTTACTTTTGCAAAAGGGTGTGTTGAGATATGTAGAAAAGATAAATGAGAACATTAAAAAGGTGCATTTTAAGTAGTTTATTTCTTGAGAGTACATTCAGAGGACAGGAAAATCTATTCTTTCCTATGTATTCTTTTGAAACCTCTTGCCCAGAGAGGCTGCAGGATCATCCATCATTTCCTACTGTTTCTACATCCATCACATCTTTTTCCTCTGTTTTCCATATGACCTCATTAGCTTTTCTGATTGTAGTAGTAAGCAGAACTAGTCATGAATAAATTCAGATTAGGAACAAAGGAGAAACACAGTGGCCAGACATGACCTTTGGTCTCTATAGCCTATGGCCCTCAGGGTATTTTTATCTATCATGAGAAAGAATTTATTACATCCCGCTGTGCAGAAGCGTAGGGTGGGCATTAGAGAGATGGATTTAAATGGGCATGATCTTCCAGCTCTGGAAGACATATTTAGGTGTTAATTATTTAGCATTTATCAAATGTCCCCTGTGCTGACTCTGTCAAAACAAATCAAGAGCTCTGCTTTTAAAAACGCAGTGTTCTAATAAAGCCAAAAAGAAAATAGCCAGAGTAAATATACATAGGAGATGCTGGACATAGAGTTATACATTTTACAATAAGAAAGTAAACAGATACAATATGATCCTCCTATTTTTCTATTTAGCACTATAGTATTGCTGCTGCTGAATTAAAATGTTGACAGTTGCCCAGCCAATGTTGCACAGTGGTTAAGTGTCGACCCATGAACCATGAGGTCACAGTTTGATTCCTGGTCAGAGCACATGCCCAGGTTGTGGGCTCAATCCTTAGTAGGGGTATGCAGGAGGCAGCTGATTGATCTTTCTCTCACATCATTGTTTCTATGTCTCTGTCCCTCTCCCTTCCTCTCTCTCTAAAAAAATCAATAAAAACATATTTAAAAAAAAATGTTGACAGTAGAGAGAAATTCAAGATAATGCACTCTTGGGAACATTGTAAAATATCCCTATCTTTCATTTTATTCAGAAGCCATCTTTTTAGATCTCATTTTCTTTGTAAGTCAGAAAACTTGCATTAAACATATTTCATGTTCCCAGAATTATATTCTCTTTATATTCTCTTTGGGGGGGGGGGTTAAAATAGAGTACAAAATCCCCCAAAGAGAAGACACAAATAAAGAAACAACCAGCAAATAATCCTAATAAAAATATTAAATTCTACACGTTCTCAAAAAGAAAATAGAAGTTGGAAGAGAGATAAATCAGGGAAGACTAGATTAGTTTTTCAAAATTATGGATTTAATTAAATTGTAAGTGAAGTTTAAGTATAAATTTAAAACAATGTTTGTAAAGTTATTTTCTTTATATTTATCTTTATATTTTTCTTTAAACTGAAGAATTATGAGGTAATACTCAATATTAGCAAATACTGTTTAAACACAATGGTGTCAATTCCTTCATAAAATAATAAAGAAGGAAAGAGAAAGAGAGGACTTTCTTTCACATAGAATGATCTACTCTTTTTATCTGGGTGACAAAATCATAAAGATAGTGATTGATTCAAGATATATAGGAAACCCCCAAATTTAAGAATTAGACAGAGGAAAAGAATCCAGGTGATAAGCCAGGGATAAAGTAGTCACAATGGTCAGAGGAGATCCAGGAGTATGGAGGCCCAGGATATAAATTTTCTCTTGCTTTCTTAAGGTGTTTTTTTTTTTCTTTTGTGATAAGGGCACTTAATATAAGATCTACCCTCTTAGAAAATATTTAAGCATACAATTGCTATGTAAAAATAACACAAATTTAGTGTCTTAAAACTATACCCATTTATTCCATCACAGTTATGTTGATCAGAAGTCTGGGTACAAGGTCTCACAATCTAAAATCAAACTATCTGCCACGTTGGTTTATTATCTGGAGACTTGGGGAGATTCTGTGTACAGTCCCATTCAGATTGTTTGCATAATGCAGTTCCATATAGCTGGAGGACTGAGGACCATATTTTCTTACTTCCTGTTGGCCAGGGCCTTCTCTCAGCAAGTTCAGACTACTCACATTCTTTCACACATGCTCCCTTATCCTACACTCCATCTTTAAACAAAAATTGGTAAGTCAGTTCCTTCCCATACTTTGAATGTCTCTGACTGTTCTTTTTTGTAAAAAAAAAAATGTTTTTTAATTGATTTCAGAGAGAGGAAAGAAGAGGGAGAGAGAGGTAGAAACATCAATGATGAGAGAGAATCAACTATTGGCTGCCTCCTGCATGCCCCCTACTGGGAATCAAGCCTTCAACTCTGGCATGTGCCCTGACTGGGAATCTAACGATGCCTCCTAGTTCATGGATCAACGCTCAATCATTGAGCCACACTGGCCGGGCTCTCTGACTTCCCTTTGTGCAAACAGCTGTAGAAAACTCTACTTTTAAAGGATTCATTTGATTAAGTCAGGCCCTCCTGGATAATGTCCACTGACTTGAGACTTTGATTACACTTGAAAGATTCCTTCACAACAGTCCCTAAATTACTGTTTGATTTAATAATCAAGGGAGAGGAATCTTGGAGTGGAGACATCTCTAGAATTTTGCCTTCTCTCTATCTATCTATCTATCTATCTATCTATCTATCTATCTATCTATCTCCCTAATATACAAATAGACCAAACGGCCGAACAACCAAACAACTGGTCTCTATGATGTGCGCTGAGCACCAGGGGATGCATGGAGAACATGACGGGTGTCGGCCACAGTGGGATGGTGGAGCAAGTGAGCGGGGCGCCAGACCAAGGCAGGATGTCAGTCGCTGTCATCGGTGCGAGCCTCTGGTGGTTACTGAAAATTCTTTGCTCCTGCGTGCCACAGTCCCACCCGGCACTCACACCAGCTGCAGGTTCCTGGCCTAACCCCAGCCGTGATGATTCGGCGCCATCAGTGGGTGCAAGCAGTGGCTGTCAGCCCTGAACACCCATTGGGGCTTCAACACCACCCCCTATTCCTGAGGGGTGGTCTGGGCTGGCAGCCGCCACTTGTACCCGCTGCCAGCAACGGCCCCACTCACACCCTCTGTAGCCAGTGCTGGAGCCACCACTCGAACCTGCTGCCAATGCCCAATGCCAGTCCCAATCACTCGGCGCTGGCATTGGGTGTGAGTGGTGGTTGCTGGCCCCAATTGCCCATAAGGGCTTCTCCACCTCCCCCTGCTCCTGAAAAGCAATTGGAGCAGCAGCTGCCACTTGCACTCGCTGCTGGCTCCTGGCCCAATTGCTCCATGCCATCAGCACATGGGAATGGCAGCTACAGGAGTGGGGTGCATGGTGGGAGGGGCTGAGCAGGGGTGCAGAGGATGGGCTAAGACCCGCCCCTGTGCCCACCACAGCCTCCTGGCCCACAGTTCCTTCCAAGGTGCATAAATCTGTGCAGTGGGCTCGTAGCATCCCATAACAAACAAACAAACAGACCTTTTTTTTTTTTTTAGAATAATAGGATAAACCAAATATAAACTGTGATGGCAGGCTAAAGTACATCAAGTATTAAGTAAAAGACACTGTATTATTAATCTGGTAGAGCAGGGCAACATTGGAGTGAGCTAATTTGGCAGAGAGATGGGGTTAAAGAGAATATTGGAAGAGTGATGAAATTGCAATGAAATGCAGATTAAGTGGTTGGTTGGAAAGCATAGATACTAAATATAACATAATAAGAAATAGAAATAAATTCCTATATACATTTAGAGTAACATTGAGAATCCCAAAAAATCTTAAAAAGCACTTAGAAAAGATAGATTACTAGAGACAAATGGGAGTTAAAGTTGCAAAAACAAAACAAAATAAATAAAAAACAAATTTAAAAACTCAATAGCAATAGTGAAGGGAAGACCTGGGGAGGGGCTGGGAGTGGGGTGGAGAGGTCAATGGTGGGGGGATAGAAAAGGGGACATCATAAAAAGCTTCTGCACAGCAAAAGAAACCATCAACAAAACAACAATAAAGCCCATTGCATGGGAGAACATATTTGCCAATGTTATCTCTGATAAGGGTTTAATCTCCAACATCTACAGGGAACTCATATAACTTAACAAAAAAAAAGGTAAAACAATCCAATCAAAAATGGGCAACGGACCTAAATAGATACTTTTCAAAAGTGGACATACAAAAGGCCAAGAGACATATGAAAACATGCTCAAAGTCACTTATCATCTGAGAGATGCAAATCAAGATAACAATGAGGTACCATCTCACACCTGTCAGAATGGCTATCATCAACAAACCACAAGTGCTGGTGAGGATGTGGAGAAAAAGGAACCCTCATGCACTGCTGGCGGGAATGCAGACTTGTGCAGCCACTGTGGAAAACAGTAAGGAATTTCCTCAAAAAGTTAAAAATGGACCTGCCATTTGACCCAATGATCCTACTTCCAAGAATATATCCCAAGAAACTAGAAACACCAATCAAAAAGGATATATGCACCCATATATTCATAGCAGCACAAGATACAATAGCTAAGATTTGAAAACAGCCTAAGTGCCCATCAGCAGATGAGTGGATTAAAAAACCATGGTACATGTACACAATGGAATACTATGCTGCTTTGAAAAGGAAGGATCTCCTACCATTTGCAACAGCATGGATGGAGCTGGAGACCATTATGTTAAGTGAAATAAGCCAGTCAGAGAAATATAAATATCACATGATCTCACTCATTTGTGGATTATAATGAACAACATAAACTGATGAACAAAAACCGTTCCAGAGACAGAGAAACATCGATCAGATGCTCAAACCTCAGAGGGAAGGTAGGGGAAGGTGGGGGGAAGTGGGAGAGATCAACCAAAGGACTTGTATGCATGCATATAAGCCTAACCAATGGACACAGACACCAGGGGGGTAAGGGCATGAGCAGGGGTGGGGTGGGGGGCAATAAGGGGATAAGGTTACATATGTAATACCTTAATCAATAAAGGAAAAAAAGGGGACATCTGTAACACTTTCAACAATAAATATAAAAATTTAAAAATTCATATGCACACACACAAAAGTTAAATCTGATGACAGAACAATTTAAATTTGATTGGCCTTGTCTAGCAACATAAAGGTTTTGTAAAACTGTGATCTGTAAGTGGAAGTGGGACAGAATGGAGTCAGATAGATCTGGATCGAAATGGCCATTCTGCCACCAGAGTTTGATGATGTATCTATGAAATCCAGCATACTGCCTAGTTCATAGGTAACACTAAACATCTATTAAGTCTGTTCTCATGCTTATCAAATGAGAAAGTCAGTTTTAATTTAAGTTGAAGTGCCAAGGTGGCTTAAGTATATTAAATGAACTTTGTGTACTGTTTCCTTCAAAGGGCAGTAAAGAATTCACAGATGTGTTCATTGTCCTAAAATGACAGATTTTAGATATGCTTGACATGTATATCTTTTTAACCAAGATTATGAACTTTATATCACTGTAGTCTGTCACTGCCAAATGTAGTTTCGCTCAGGGGAATACTTTATTTTTCATCAAACTCTCCTGTTGGGAAAACTATGTTTTTAATAGTGTTTCTACTTGTTTTGTGAGATTTTATTTAAAAGTGATAATAAAAGTTTAATATCTTCTTAAAAACAGCATTGTCCTTTCAAAATAAGATCTAAAACATGACTATCCATTTTGAAAATAGCCTATCCATGTGCTCTGCTTCCTTAGCAATAGAGAAAACAGAAAATGGGCATTAATTCTATGAGACTAGTAGAGAATGAAATGCCTCTCACAAAAAGTATAAAAATTCACTTAAAAGAATTAATTTGAGAATTGTTTGAAAAAAACTTCATATGGAAATAAATTTTGTATTTGAGTTTATTTTATCTTAAAAATATTTCATAAAATATATTATGATTGACCTCACTTATTTTTATCTTTCTTTTTTTAAAATATATTTTATTGATTTTTTACAGAGAGGAAGGGAGAGGGAAAGAGAGTGAGAAACATCGATGAGAGAGAAACATTGATCAGCTGCCTCCTGCACACCTCCTACTGGGGATGTGCCCGCAACCAAGGTACATGCCCTTGACCGGAATCGAACCTGGGACCCTTAAGTCCGCAGGCCGACACTCTATCCACTGAGCCAAACAGGTTAGGGCTATTTTTATCTTTCATTTGTGGTTCGTTATAGAAATGCAATTTGTAATGTATGTGTTTAAATAATAAAGCCAATATTTGGTACAAGAAAAAAAATCAACAGCAATAATGGAAGCCAGAAGATAGTGGAATATTGTTTACAAATTGTTGAAGAAAAAAATTATCAACCTAATAGCATTTGTCTATCAAAGCTGTCTTTCAACAAAGAGATGAAAACAATAACATTTTAGAATACATGAAAACAGTCAGATTTTACCATAAATAAGCCTACACTGAAGGAACTTCTAAAGAATTTACTTTCTGAGGAGAAAGCTTAACAGTGAAAACAAGAAGATTAAAATGTATACATATTTGCCCTAGCCAGTGTGGCTCAATGGGCTGGGCATCTTCCTGTGCACCTAAAGGTTGCTTGTTAAATTCCAGGTCAGGGCACATGCCAGGGTTGTAGGTTTGATCCTCAGTAGGGAGTATGCAGGAGGCAGCCAGTCAATGTTTCACTCTCACATCATTATCTCCTATATCTCCTTTCCTCTCTCTAAAAAATCAATTAAAAATCTTTTTAAAATGTAGACATATATAACAAGTATTTTCCATATAAAATAAGAATAATAAAAACAATAGCAACAATAAGTTTAATATGTGGAGTTCAAATAAAGGCAGATACACCATAATACAATGTAACAGATGTCAAAACTGTGATGATAAAAGTTAAAGTTTTAGGATCTTTGCATTGGTCAGTAAGTTTTTCAATTATTAACTTTAGGCTGTGTTAAATAAATATTCAGTATAAAATGTCAAATACTAGTATAACCAATAAAAGAAAGTTTCTGTATGCATTCAAAACCAATAGAAGGAAAAATAATTTGTGAAAGAAAACAAACATTAAAAAAAAAAAAACAAGAAAGGAGAGATGCAGCAGCTAGCTCAGAGAAAATGCAACAAATATAAAAAGAAACTTAAATTTATAGAAACTAATCCAGTTATCAGTATTCTATTATACCTGTTGGCATGTATAAAATTTTATGGCTAGAAGCTCACAGAGCAGACAATAATGTTTATTGGAAAATAGTAGTGTTTACTGGAAAAACAAACAAACATGGAAATAGGAGCAAAAACAGGTGAGCATGTCCTCTGTTGCCCATTGAATTCTAGGTCATTGAAAATGTATTTCAGGGTAGGCCTCAGACTGGAAGAAGGTCCTTACATATGCGCTATGGAGCTTTTAAGCATTTTTAATCCATAGGAAGCATGGTTAAATCAGGAACAATACTACAATAGCAATTTGACAAGGCAGAGTCTTGACTCTAGCCCTTCCCTGCAATCTCAGCATTTACGGTAGATTGGTAGCATTATCTGCCCCTTCTGGATTAAGCCATCTAATTGTCTACACTAATAAGAGAGTAACATGCTAATTGACCGTACCTTCGCAATGCCTATCAGCCAATCAGGAGTGAGTATGCAAAATAACCCAACAAAGGTGGTGGGTTAATTTGCATATGCAGGCCCCGAGCTCCTGGGGGTGGGGTGGGATGCTTGCGTCATCGCCATGGCGACAATGCAGGTGTTCTGCACAACCCCAGCCGCTCCAGGCCTCTGGGCAGTGTGGGAAGGCAGAAAGGCGGATCTGGCCAGGGCAAAGGCAGTTCCAGCAGCCAGGGTAAGGAAGGTCCATTCTTGCATGAATCTTTATGCATCAGGCCTCTAGTAGCCATATAATAGGTCAACACAACAGCAAGATTTGGCATGTTCCCTTCATATGATAAGGGGCTGAGGTCCAAATCTTCATATGTACCAGGAATAAAATTTCTTAGTCACCAGGCCATAACTGATCTCCACGAAGCTTTACAGCAGTGTAAGAACTCTACTTTTTTGTTTCTAGGGACCATTCTGGAACAAGTTAACCCTTATGATTTAATAATTAATGTACCTGTTGGCCATTTGTATATCTTCTTTGACCACTTTTTTAGAAACTGTTTATTTTCCCTCAACTTTATTTCTATTCTGTTAAGAGTTTGTGGAAGAACAGTTTAAGACCACTCAGTGGTTGTCCCTACCCATTCAATGGCCTGAGCAGTGAGGGCTGCTTACCAGTCTTCAGTGGTGGCCGACAGCTCCAGTCTTCAGTAGGGAACTGCTTTATAGGTACAGATGCCACCTGTGTGCCTTCAGCCTAGTCCACAACCTTGAGTTTATTAACAATAAACTCAGAAATTGGAGCAGTCCATTCACCCTGAAATCCTCCATGGTCACAGCCTTTTCTGCAGCGGCCTGCTCTTCCTATGCAATCTCTTCAGGATCTCTGTAGAAGTAGAGATCAGGCATGGCCACTCATGGGTGTTCACAGGAGATGGTGCCATGCATGCGAAATACATCCTGGGCCAGCATCCACCCACATCAGACCACTATATGAGCCTCCTTGTTGTTGCAAGGGATGGCAATGTCCACGTAGCACAGAAGAGAATCTGTGTTACACAGAGCAATGGTGGGCAGGTTAATGTAAGGTGCCTCTGTGAGAGGCCGGTGTTCAGCCTTGGGATCAGTAACCACCAGAAAAGTTGCCGTTGATCTGGTTTGTGTATAAAGTGGGAAGCAATATAATTGGTGTCAGGGGACGCTACAATCTTCAGCTATTGCCCAGTATTCCTAGAGGATATGACACTGACATCAGCCAGTGGTAATGATGACATGAGCTGCCCGCAAAAGCTCCTCCCAGGTTCTCTTTGGATTTATGATGTACATGCCACCACTCTCCCCTTTGTTTCATTTAGAAATCAAAGTTGGTGCCACTTAAGTCCCTGCTTCAAGAGATTTGAGGGCATACTCCTTCATTTGCAGGACATCTAGAGCTCTGGACATTATAAAAGTTTCCCTTTCTGAGAGAAACACAGAACAATGCCATATGAGTTCCCATCTGGTTAGCATTGGAAAGTAGACTTTATTTTTTTTCCTCTAGAATAAATAAATACATGTATCTTAGCTCTCCACTAAAATGCCTGGGAAACTATGACAACCCAGTAGAAAAAGTAAACCTACCACCCAGATATATTTTCCAAATATATTTTTCCACTAAAATAAACTACCAGGGTTCCTTGGTGATATGTGTGATTCCAAGGTATGACTAGAAATATCCAAGATGAGTCTGGTTACCTTGGCATTTCAGAAATCCTATACCTATACTCTGTCACACACTATGCAAGGATACAGAAGGCACTTGGACTCCCATTAGCCAAAGAAAGGAACACTTGTGCTTCGAAAAGAAGAATAAGTACTAAAATGTATCAAATCTATTAAAATGGATAACACTGATTACCATATTTATGCTTAACCCTTCAGTGTTCATCTCTTGAGATTTTTACTTAGGTAATCAGTTCATTATTCAGGAAATTCATACAGATGGTAAAATAACCAATAGAAATTGCATAGCACTACTTATGATATACTAGAGGCCTGGTGCACGAAAATTTGTTTCCTTGGGGGGGTCCCTCAGCCCAGCATGCACCCTCTTGTAGACCAGGAGCCCTTGGGGTATGTCCAACTGATGGCTTAGGCCCTCTCCTGCCTGAGCCGCAATCTGGCCTCCCTCTGTGGGAGGAGACCCGCAGGCTGATCGGGGGACAGCGCAGGCCAATGAGTGGCTGGCCCCACCCCCAGATCAACCCTCCACCACTGCCAGTCGCCGCTGCCCCCTGATCACCATCCCCTCCCTCTGCCCACTGGCACCTGCCTTGGCTGGCCTGGTGCTGCCCACTTGCTGACCCCCACCCCCCTTCCCCCGCCGACCAGACATTCCGTCATTCAGTAGATTTGCATATTAGGCTTTTATTATATAAGATTCTTGCCAAGATAAAATAAAATAAACTGAATCAATTGACTTCTACATCTAACAGTTACATAAATTTTGACAAATAGAAAAAAAATTATGAGAATTTTAAACACACAAAACAGAATAATACATTAAAACTAGAATAAATCAAAGAATATAGAAATTAGGAGATAATAAATATAAAATTAGAAATTTATGAAATCCAAAACAAATATGATACACCATAGAGAAAATCATCAAGAAAACGTTGATTATTTAAAAAATAAAACTTCATTGATGCTGGCAAAATTAATCAATAAGAACAGCAACACATGTAAACAATATGAGAGAGAACATAAGTAGAGATACAAAGAGAATACAATGAAGAATGTTATGACAATAAGCTTGAAATTTTATACAAAATTGTCAATTTCCTAGAAAATAATGTTATAAAAATTGACTCAAAAACATTGTCTTTTAACAAATAAATTTGAATCAGTATTTTGAAATGTAAAATGAGGCCTATGTAATTTTCAGGCAAATTCTACCTAATTGCAGAATATAAATCTAATCTTATACACAAATTTACAGAGAATCAAAATGAAGTAGATTACTCCGTAAGTCATTTAATTAAGAGAATATAACTTTAATAGTAAAACCTGACCATAGCAGACTGTGAAAGAGAAATTAGAGACCAAAGGACTTATTAACATAAATGCAAAGATCCTAGACAAAATATTAGCAATTTTTACCCAGCAGCGTATTAAAAAATATAACACATCTTGCCCAGTTGAATTTTTAAGAACTTTTCAAAATTACATTACAATTTCATAACGGTACTCTGACTGTCATGTTAAGAAGAGACTGACATGGGAGAAGAGGCAGAATGTGGGAGAGCAGTAAGAAGCAGGGTTGCCAGGCAAATCTTTTATTGTCTAAATGAGATAACTTTAATTAAGAGGTTATTGCAATAATTGAGATAAGATTTGTTGTTGGCTTGTACCAGGATGGGGGCAAGGCAGATGGTGAACAATAGTCAGATTCTGGAAACATTTTGATGTTAAATCCAACAGGCTTTTTTGATGGTTTATATATAGATTATTTTCTATCCTTCTATCATCGTTTTCCCACACTGTTCTAGGCCATTATCCTCCCTTACTGCAGTTCTGAAACAGCCTCCTAATTGCTGTTTTCTCTAGTCTTGTCTCTCTACAACTCAAAATTCAAGTTTAACATTTCTAAAAATACAAATCTGATTATTCACTACCTAAGTTCCTTCAACGACTTATTTTTGCCCTTTGGATATTGTCTGACTCTTAAAAATAGATGACATTCTACATAATCCTTTTCCATATGGCCCATTTGCTAAATTCAAATATTAATTAACATAATTTTAAATCGGTATAATTTTTAAGGTAAAAATACATATTGTCATTGAAGGAAGGGGAGGACAAATACCATATCCCATTCAGGTTTTCATCAGTCATGGAACATGGCTGTGTCCACAATTTTATATTATTGGGTTAAAGAGTAGGTTTTTATTTGTTTGTTTGTTTGTTTGTTTAATTTATTTATTGATTAAGGTGTTACATATGTGTCCTTATTCCTCCATTACCCCCCCATCCCTCCCACTCATGCCCTCACCCTCCTGTTGTCTGTGTCCATTGGTTAGGCTTATATGCATGCATACAGGGATTATGTAGAAATTTGTTGTTTCATATTAGAAAAAAATTAAAATAGGATAGAAAATGCTTATTTAACTTTTTTAAAACTATGTCTGATTCTATCACAGAATGGAAGGAATACATTTATTAGCTATTTTTAAATTCTATTAAGTTTATTTTAAATAATCATTTCCACAACAGCCATTTTATCTTAGGCATTGCTCCAGGCCCTTTGTTATAGTGCACAAATCAATAAATGGAGCACCTTCTCTATTAAAAAAAAAATAGATGACATTCACTACACAAGGTCAGCACTTCTACTATGTAACTAACTTCCACCTTTTGTATGACTAAGTCCTATTCACTCTCTATCTCTTAACCTAAATATGGCATCCTCAGGAAAACCGTATCTAAGATAGGTTTTGTTCCATGGTCATAGGATCCCATAAAGTTCTAATTTTTCCTACCATAACATTAATCAGGCTACATTATAATCCTTTCTTTAACTGGATGTTTTCTCAACTGTTTTGTAATTTTATGGGAGGAGAGACATATAAATCTCTTGTTTATTGTGGTATCCCTAGACCTGGAAGATTGTTTGGCACAGAGTACATAATCAACAAATATTTTAAATAAATGATTAATAAATTAACTAATTATGTATTTGCATTTATATTTGCACAAGGATTATTGAAACCTCCAAAATAACAAATGGTATGCTTCATAACAGCACACTTAATGGTGCCACTAATAATTATATTGCTAAAAATAATTGCATAGAATGAGTTTTTTCTTTGACTTAAAACACATATATATTACAAAACATCAATATGACTACATTTTGACAGTTTACTTTAAAAATAATTACTTCAATCTCTAATTAACTAGAATTTACTTCATTTCTACAATATGAAAATAAAATAAACTTTTATTTCTGTATATTTTATTTCACTACCTCTCAATAAGATAACTTAAAAAGAATAGACACATAAAACAAAACAAAACATTTCTTTCTCTTACTATAACCAGTAGTGAAAAACAATGAAAAAACTCTAGAATGGAAGTCAATGAGACATCTATACTAATAAAAGGGTAATATGCTAATTAGACTGGACATCTTCTGGACATTATTCCAGACATCCTTCCTGATAATGCCGGGGGCGTGGCTGGCCTGCAAACCCCTGGCAGCCCCTCACCCAGGCTGGCCCCGCCCCCAGCAGGGACCCTCCCACCCTATTCTGAGGCCCCCATCATGGCAGGCCAGCCGGCTTCTACCAGTGCACCAGGCCCTCTATCCTATATAATAAAAGGGTAGGGGATGGTGTGGATAAGGGGAAGAGATCAACCAAAGGACTTACATGCATGCATATAAGCCTAATCAATGGATACAGTCAACAGGGGGGTGGGGACATGAATGGGGGGTGGGAGGTAATGGGGAAATAAGGACACATATGTAATACCTTAATCAATAAAGAAATTTAATAAAAGGTAATATGCAAATTGACCCTAATGGCAGAATGACCAGAATGACTGCTGGATGAGTCACTATGAGGTGCACTGACCACCACTGGTCCCTTCCCCCGGCTGGCAGGCACCAATCACCCGATGGCAAATGGGAAACTGGAGGTGGTTGGTGGCTGGGGGCGGGGCTGGCTGCAGGCAGCTGGGGAAGATGGCTCTGATCACAGGCCAGGCCTAGGGACCATACCTGTGCACGAATTTTGTGTGCTGGGCCTCTAGTGAGAATTATAAAAGGAAAGGGAGCATATTTAAAAATTTGGGGAAGGATTAATAATCTAAGTGTGCAGGTTATTGAAAGAATAAACTTCACATCAAAAAAATAAAAATTAATAACATTAAACATAAATGTTATGAACTCATGGCCTTTTAAAAAGGAGTATCTTTTCTAGTTCTAGCTAGAATTTAACCCAGCATTAATCTCATCCTACCTACCAAACTTACACATGTGGAAAAATAAGATATGCAATACTTGGTGCCCAGAATTTAGTTTCTAATGTATTTTCTCTTCCTTTGTAAAAAGAGGAAAAAAAGGAACTAGCACTCTTGGATAATAACTGATCCCATTACCTGAAACATATTATGGCTGCCCCCAAATTAAGAAAATTTCAAAGATGGCTTGGATAGTACAATTACAAATGAGCTCATTTAAAAAAGATTCTCATTTTCTGAGGTTTGACACTATATACAAAACAGAGAAAATAGTGCTGTAATTATTTTAGTCTGTGAACAAAAGATATAATTTGTATTTAATTAATTAATTAATTATTTTAATAAGGGAGTGTAATGTCTATAATATTATTTTTCTACTAGAGGCCTGGTGCATGAAATTCGTGCATAGGAGTGTGTGTCCCTCAGCCCAGCCTGCACCCTCTCCAATCTGGGACCCCTCGAGGGATGTCCGACTGCCCTTTTAGGCCCGATCCAGGTAGGTAGGATCGGGCCTAAACGGGCAGTCAGACATCCCTCTCACAATCCAGGAATGCTGGCTCCCAACTGCTTGCCTGCCTTCCTTCCTGATTGTCCCTAACCATTTCTTCTTGCCAGCCTGATCACACTCTTACCACTCCCCTGCCAGCCTGATTGATGCCTAAATGCCCCCTGCCAGCCTGATTGCCCCTAACTGCCCTCCCCTGCCAGCCTTATTTCCCGCCCCCCAAACTGCCCTCCCCTGCAGGCTTGATCGCCCCCAACTGCCCTCTCTTGCAGGCCTGGTCCCTCCCAACTGCCCTCCCCTGCTGGCCATCTTGTGGTGGCCATCTTGTGTCCACATGGGGGCAGCCATCTTTAACCACATGGGGGCAGCCATCTTGTGTGTTGGAGTGACAGTCAATTTGCATATTACTCTTTTATTAGAAAGCATTAGGTAATTATCTTTTTATGAAGAGTAAATTTGTACCTTTCTCAATATTTGTTACATAAGCCAAATTTTGTACGAAAATTAAGATCCTACAGAAACAAATTGATTATAACTGGTGGTCTCTCACCATTTATAGGAAAAGATAAATTTTAACTACTTTTGCAAGATGAAGAATAAACCAAATATCACATTCCTCATGTATAAGGACATGAAATCTCTGAATGACACCCTAAGTATAATCAGACTAGAGGCCCGGTGCACAAATTCGTGCATGGGTGGGGTCCCTTGGCCTGACTGGCCCACCTAGATTGGGGCCAATCAGGCTGGGCCAGCTGGGGGGAGGGGCCGCAGGCAGTTGGCCAGCTGGCCCCTCTCCCTGGTTGAACTCCAGTTTGAACTCCTGGTTGAACTCCCCATCAAGGGAACAATTTGCATATTAGCCTTTTACTATAAAAGATGATGATAAGGCTTACTTGTCTCCAATAATGATAACAGACCAGAGCAATATACGATGTTTATTTTGCAGCAGGTTATAGAGCATTGGACAAGTTGGAATGAAAGAAAAAATTATTTTGGGAAGACTGACCAGGGTGAAGGATACCAAAACCTAAGTGAAAGGCTTAAGTTTGACATTAACTAGTTAGTCTTTGCTATTAAAATAGTGGGACCAGGAGCTCCAGATTGAATTATCTTAAAGGGCACAACTAGGTACTATTTTCCTGCTAAAACTCACTAGTTAATAAATATGGCTGGTGCGTAGTAAGTGTTAAATACATATATATTAAGTGAACTGAATGACGTGAATGAATAAATGAATGGGCCTTATCTAAGTCCATTTAACTGAAAGGTAATATAAGAAACTTTTAAAGTGGTCAAAGCATCTCTCCTTTGACGTTTCCTTTTATTATATTATGAGATTCATATGACCTTTTGGTTTTAATTGTACTTTAGCAAAATTTAATGTTTAATAAATGACAGAAACTGGTATTCCAGGTCATTATTATCTTGCCTTCTTACAAATTGAACAATTTGTATTTTCTTTATATTTTAGTAATTTTTGTGTGTTTTTTTCCTTTTTTAAAATATATTTTTGTTGATTTCAGAGAGGAAGGGAGAGGGAAAGAGAGACAAAAACATCAATGATGAGAGAGAATCATTGATCGGCTGCCTCCTGCATGCCCCACATTGGGTATCAAGCCTGCAACCAGGGAATGTGCCCTGATGGGGAACCATGACCTCCTGGTTCACAGGTGGATGCTCAATCACTGAGCCACAGCAGCTGGGCTTCTTGTGCATTTTTATAGGTCTTCTCAAATACTTTCAACAGATAAAGTATACATTATAAATAAAGATTATATGTATCTAACCCATAAAAATCTATTTTTAAAAACTCTGAGGGAGATTCAGGAAATGGTGGCAGAATAGACAGATCACTTCCAAGTCTTGTCCTGCAGCAGAAAGAAAGAGCAGCTGAAGGTCGCGAGGGGAGTGTTTGTTGGCAAGTTGGGGACAGCTAGACTCCAGGAGAAGGTGGGGGACTGCTGGATGGGGTTCCCCTGACCAGGCAGCCCCCACTCCTGCTGGGTTCCCTCCAAGAGCTACGGGTACAGGCACGGAGACTGCGCCATCTTAAAGGAGAGAGCAGATCTTATTGGAAGCCTGAAAATCTATGGCTTTAGCAGCCACCAAACAGCTGCGAGCCCTAGAACACCGGTCCCCAATTGGCACAAACATGAGGATTCGGGGGAGCTCTGCACTCCACCACAAAAGGGTCAGACTTCACGTGGGATAAGGTGAGGTCTCTGGTCCTGGCAGGAGAGAGAAATGCACGCTATGCAGGAGCTGGAGGACCAGGGAAGTCAGTGGCTGGAAAAATCCGTGGCTGTTGGGGCTGGTGTGATCCGTGAATGTGAAAGGGGTTCCTCAGAGCAGCTAACAGAGGGGATCTCCAAAGAGCAACCCATTTTGATCTGACGCAAAGGGACAGCCTAGGGGTATCAAAAGTGTGCCGGCTGCTTAGACCCAAGAGGAGTAAGGGGACTGCGCAGACAGGTGCGCAGACCCATTGTTCACACACTTGGGCTTTTTCCTCTTCAAATCCTTGCTTCGGATTACTAAGTCCAATGCATAGGATCACCCAGTTGGGGACACCCAGGGAGACTGCAGGGGAAAGTTGTTTTTCTGGAACCTGGGGATCGGAGCAGAGAGTGACCTTCGGAGAGCCAGCTCTGGAGCAGCCCACTCCCACAAACTGGTACTGAGTGCCACAGGGAAAGCAGGATCTAAGTACAAGCTAGAGAGGACCTATAGACCCAGAGGTCAATCCAGAAACACTGCCACCCAGGGGCTGGATCACAAATTGACTCTTGTGTAATCACAAATAAAGGAATATGAGAAATTAAGACACCGCCTGCTTAAAAATCAGGACTGGCTTACAACACTGAGGAGCAGTGGAACGCAGGGAACTGCAATACTGTCCTTACTGGGAAACAAGCATGCCAAACAGAACAATAGAGGAAGTGTATGACCTTCACTACTGCGCATTTTATTTTTTTATTTTTTTTTCATTTTTTGCATCTTTTACTTAAGAAACTAATTTTTTTCTTTTTTCCTCACTTCATTTTACCTTTTTAATTATTACATTTTTATTTTAGATAATTATTATTACTACTACCTTTTTACTTTTTTCTTAAAGTGTCATTTTATTTTCTCTTTATTTTACTTTGGGATTAGTGTTCTACATTCTATTTTCATCTTTCCTTTAACATCATTTTACTCTATCTCAACTCTACCTTTATGCCACCACCCTTTTCCTAACGTTTCCCCTTTTGGTGTCCTTTTTCTCTTACCCTTTTTCTGCTTTAGATTTTCCATATTCTTTCTGTTTACCCCCTGTTAAAATTTCACCCTACTTATATATCTAATTTCCAATCCCCTGCTGCAAGTCTATACACACCTCTCTCTTCGCTGTCTTAACTATCCAAAAAATTGTTTTTCTCTCTGTCCTTTTGTTGTTGTTTACTTGAAAGTTGATTATATTGAATTTTTATGCTTTTTTGTGGGATTGTTTTGCTTATTCTTTTTTTGTTTGTTTTTTGTTTGCTTTATTTTTGTTTGCTTTTTGTTTCTGTTTTCCCTCACTTCCCTTGATATTAGTTGGTGTTGTAATTTGCATTAATCTCCAGGTACTTGTTGCTGGCATTTGCTGGGATTAGTGGCTGTTCTATTGGAGTTTTCTCCCCATATATATAGTTTTTCCCCTTTTCTTTCTTAGTCTCTTTCTTGTCTCTCTTACTTTTTTGTTCCTTTTCCCAATTTCATTTAGACACTCCCTTTTTTTTTGCTTTCTTTTTCCTCTTCTTCTTCACTCTTATCCCCTAATTTGCCTTTCTCTGGTGGCCACATTTATTGGAGTTTCTTAATATCATAAATACATTTCCGTTAAGTGCCTTGCATGTTGTACATGGTTGTGTTGTATTTTGTCCCTTTAAATCAATGCAGGAGAGAAAGAACTACATAACCAGACATCTGGAGGAGAGAGATATGGGGAGACAAAGAAACAGCACGCATGTGAAAAAAAAGCAGGCATCAACAGAAAAGGCAATAAATGAAATGAAATTGAGGCAACCAACCTATCAGAGAAAGGCAACCAATTTGTCAGAGAAATGGTCATAAGATCGCTGAAAAGAATGGAAGACAAACTCGACAATATGAGTAAGAACCAAGAGTAAATGAAGAAGAACCAAGAAGTAAAAAATGGCATCGCTGCTATAAAGAACTCAATAGAAAGCATCAAGAGTAGAATAGAGGAAGCAGAGGACTGCATCAGTGAGCTAGAAGACAACATGGGAAAAAATACCCAAGGAGAGCAGCTTCTAGAAAAAAAAAAAAAAAAGCAGGGGGAGAGCCTAAGGGAACTTTGGGACAACACGAAACAAAGCAACATCCGTATAATAGGACTTCCAGAAGGACAGGAAACTGAGCAAGGAATAGTAAACCTGTTTGAAGAAATAATGACAGAAAACTTTCCAGATATAGGGAAGAAAAAACCTACACAAATCCAAGAAGCTCACAGAGTCCCAAGCAAAATGATCTCCAAAAGACCGACGCCCAGGCACATTATAATTAATTTGGAAAACACCAACAACAAAGTAAGAATCTTAAAAGCAGCCAGAGAAAGACAGAAAGTTACATACAAAGGAACCCCCATCAGACTAGCAACTGATTTCTCAACAGAAACTCATCAGGCCAGAAGGGAATGGAATGAAATACACAAAGTCATGCAAAGGAAGGATCTGAATCCAAGAATACTGTACCCAGCAAGGCTATCAATTAACATTGAAGGTGAAATCAGGAGCTTCAAAGACAAAAAAGGACTCAGAGAATTTATTACCACCAAACCAGCAATGCAAGAAATGTTAAAGGGTCTGCTGTAAAAAAAAAAGAAAAGAAATAGGAAGAAAAGAAGGAACACAGGGGTAAAGAATAAAAATGGTGACAAATAAGTACCTATCTAATAACTTTAAATGTAAATGGATTAAATGCCCCAATCAAAATACATAAGGTAATGGATTGGATAAGAAAACAAGACCCATATATCTGCTGTCTAAAAAAACCCACCTCAGAAAAAAAGACGCACACAGCATAAGGGTGAAGGGATGGAAAAAGTTATTCCAGGCGAATAGAAATGAAAAAAAGCTGGTGTAGCAATACTTATATCTGACAAATTAGATCTCAAAGCGAAGGACATAACAAGAGATAATGAAGGCCACTTCATAATACTAAAGGGAGAAATCCAACAAGAAGAAATAACTCTGGTAAACATATATGCACCCAATACAGGAGCACCCAAATATATAAAAAAAACTCCTGGAGGATATCAAAGGAGAGATTGACAGCAATGCAATCATAGTAGGAGACTTTAATACCCCACTGTCACCATTGGACAAATCCTCTAAACAAAAAATCAGCAAAGAAACATCAATCCTAAATGACTCACTAGATCAGATGGAATTAATTGACATCTTCAGAACATTTCACCCCAAAGCCACAGAATATACATTCTTCTCAAGTGCACATGGGTCATTTTCAAAGATAGACCATATGTTGGGACATAGGCAAAGTCTCTTCAAATTCAAGAAAATAGAAATCATATCAAGCATCTTCTCATATCACAGTGGCATAAAACTAGAAATAAACTACAATAAAAACAATCCAAAGAAATCAAACACATGGACACTAAACAGCATGCTATTAAACAATGACTGGGTTACCAGAGAGATCAAGGAAGAAAGAAAAAACATCATGGCAACAAATGACAATGAAAACACAACAATCCAAAATCTATGGGACACAGCAAAAGCAGTCTTGAGAGTGAAGTGCATAGCTTTACAAGCCTACTCCAAAAAACAATAAACAATGGTAATAAATTACCTAACCCTACAACTCAAAGAGATAGAAAGAGAGCAATAAGAAAAGCCCAGTGTAACCAGAAGGAAGGAAATAATAAAGATCAGAGTGGAGATAAATGACATAGAGACCAAGGAAACAATACAAAAGATCAACAAAACCAAGAGCTGGTTCTTTGAAAGGATAAACAAGATTGATGAACCTCTAGCCAGGCACACCAAGAAGCAAACAGAGAGGACCCAAATAAACAAAATCAGAAATGAAAGAGGTGAAATAAAAACAGACCCCACAAAATACAAAGGATTGTTACAAAATACTATGAACAACTCTATTCCAACAAACTGGACAACCTGGAGGAAATGGACATATTCCTAGGAAAATGCAACCTTCCAAAACTCAATCAGGAAGAATCTGAAAAGCTCAATAGGCCAGTAACTATGGAAGAAATTGAAGCAGTATCAAAAAGCTTCTGGCAAACCAAAGCCTAGGGCCAGATGGCTTCACAGGGGAGTTGTACCAAACATTCAAGGAAGAACTAAACCTATCCTCTTCAGTCTATTCCAAAAAATTCAACAGTAAGGAACACTTCCTGGATCCTTCTATGAAACCAGCATCACCCTAATACCAAAACTAGATAAAGAAAACACAATGAAAGAGAATTACAGGCCAATATCCCTCATGAACATAGATGCCAAAATCCTCAACAAAATTCTAGCAAATCGGTTCCAGCAGTACATCAGAAATATCATACACCATGATCAAGTAAGATTTATCCCAGGAATGCAAGGATGGTAAAATATCCGCAAATCAATAAACGTGATACATCACATAAACAAATTGAGAGATAAAAATCACATAGTCATATCAATTGATGCAGAAAAATCATTTGACAAATTCCAACACTCTTTCTTGATAAAAACTCTCAACAAGGTGGGAATAGAAGGATCATACCTCATCATAATAAAAGCTATATATAATAAACCCACAGCTAACATCATACTCAATGGGCAAAAACTAAAACCATTTCCCCTAAGAACAGGAACAAGACAGGGATGCCCACTCTCACCACTCCTATTTGATACAGTACTGGAAGTATTATCCATTGCAATTAGACAAGAAGAAGAAATAAAAGGCATCCAAATTGGAAAAGAAGAAGTAAACCTGTTCTTATTTGCAGATGACATAATCCTATGTAATAAAAGAGTAATATGCAATTTAACCATCACTCCGCTACACAATCCATGCCCACAAAGCCACACCCACCAGCCAATCCGAGCGAGTATGCAATTTAACCCAACAAAGATGGCAGTTAATTTGCATACACAGAGTAAGAGAGAGGGAAAGAGTAAAGCAAGGCAGCTGCGGCTGCTGGAGGGAAAGCACTGCCAGTGCATGCTGGGCGGGGCAAGGTGCGCATTGGCTGATGCAGAGGCGGGGGTGGGAGGCGGCAGTGGGAGGCAGCTGCGGGAGGCAGCGGTGGGAGGCAGCGGGTTGGGTGGGCAGGGTGAGGTGTGCAGCGGCGTCGCGCACAGCCACAGAGGCGGCATTGGCAGGAGGCAGCGGGGGGGCGGGCACGATGGGTCACCCTGCGGTGGTAGCAGTGTGCGCTGCCTAGGAGCCCAATGAGGCCTTGGGCTGGGTTGGGTGGGTGGGACAGGTAAGCAATGTTCCGACCACCCTGCCCACTACAACAGGAGAGGTGATGGGGCGGGACAGGTGGCCGTGGCAGGAGGGAAGCCTGACAGAAGTCTTGAAAGAATATTCCTGAAATGGATCACTAGTATTGTACATAAAAAACCTGAAAGACTCCATCAAAAAACTAATAGACTTAATAATTCGGTAATGTAGCAGGATACAAAATTAATGCCAAGAAATCTATGGCTTTTCTATACACCAATAGTGAACTCACAGAAAGAGAGACTAAAAAAGCAATCCCATTTACCATCGCACCAAAAAAATTAAGATACCTAGGAATAAACTTAACTAAGGAGGTAAAAGACCTATATGCAGAAAACTACAGGACACTGAAAAAAGAGATAGAGGAAGACGTAAACAGATGGAAGAACATACCATGTTCATGGATTGGTAGAATCAACATCATTAAAATGTCCATACTACCCAAAGCAATCTACAGATTCAATGCACTCCCCATTAAAATACCAACGGCATATTTCACAGACCTAGAAAGAACTCTCCAAAAATTCATCTGGAATAAAAAAAGACCCCGAATAACCACAGCAATCCTCAGAAAGAAGAATAAAGTAGGAGGGATCTCAATAACAGATTTCAAGCTGTATTACAAAGCCACTATTCTCAAAACAGCCTGGTACTGGCACAAGAACAGACATATTGATCAATGGAACAGAATAGAGAATCCAGATATCGACCCAAACCACTATGCTCAATTAATATTTGACAAAGGAGGCATGAACATACAATGGAATCAAGACAGTCTCTTCAATAAATGGTGTTGGGAAAATTGGACAGATACATGCAAAAAAATGAAGCTAGATCACCAACTTAAGCCATACACAAAAATCAACTCAAAATGGATACAGGACTTAAACATAAGACGGGAAATCATAAAAATACTAGAGCAATCCACAGGTAGCAAAATCTCAGACATATGCCAAAAGAACTTCTTCACTGATACTGCCACTAGGGCAATGGAAGCTAAAGAGAAAATAAACAAATGGAACTACATCAAAATAAAAAGCTTTTTTACAGCAAAAGAAACTATCAACAAAACAACAAGAAAGCCCACTGCATGGGAGAACATACTTGCAAATGGCATCACTGATAAAGGTTTAATCTCCAACATCTACAGGCAGCTTCTACAACTTAATAAAAGGAAGATAAATGATCCAATAAAAAAATGGGCAACGGACCTAAATAGAATCTTTTCAAAAGAAGGCAGAAGGAAGGCCAAGAGACACATGAAAACATGCTCAACGTCACTAATTATCTAAGAGATGCAAATCAAAACAACAATGCAGTACCATCTCACACCTGTCAGAATGGCTATCATCAACAAATCAACAAACGACAAGTGTTTGCGAGGATTTGAGAAAAAGGAACCCTTGTGCACTGCTGGTGGAAATGCAGACTGGTGCAGCCACTGTGGAGAACAGTATGGAGTTTCCTGAAAAAATGAAAATGGAACTCCCATTTGACCCAGGAATCCCACTCCTAGGAATATATCCGAAGAAACTAGAAACACCAATCAGAAAGGATATATGCACCCCTATGTTCATAGCAGCACAATTTACAATAGCTAATATCTGGAAACAGCCTAGGTGCCCATCAGCAGATGACTGGATCAGAAAACTATGGTACATCTACACAATGGAATATTATGCTGCCATAAAAAAGAAGGAATTCTTACCATTTGCAGCAACCTGGATGGCATTGGAGAATATTATGTTAAGTGAAATAAGCCAGTCAATGAAAGAAAAATACCACATGATCTCACTCATTTATGGATAATAAAGAACATTATAAACTTTAACAAAAAGATAGATACAGAGGCAGTAAAGCATCAAACAGTCTATCAAATTACAGCAGGAAGTTTAGGGAGAGGTGGGGAAGATAAGATATCAATCAAAGGACTTGTATGCATGCATATAAGCATAACCAATGGACGCAAAACTCTGGGGGGTGAGGGCATATATGGGAGTGGGGTGGGGAGGGCAATGGTAAGATATGTACACATATAATACCTTAATAAAAAAAATTGAAAAAAAAAACCATCAACAAAACAATAAGAAAGCCCACTGTATGTGAGAACATATTTGCAAATGGTATCACTGGTAAAGGTTTAATCTCCTCATCTACAGGCAGCTGATACAACTTAATAAAAGGTAGATATATGATCCAACAAAAAAATGGGCAACTGACCTAAATAGAATATTTTCTAAAGAAGACAGAATGAAGGCGAAGAGACACATGAAAACATGCTCAAAGTCACTAATTATCTGAGAGATGCAAATCAAAATGACAATGCGGCCCGAACCGGTTTGGCTTAGTGGATAGAAAATCGGCCTGAGGACTCAAGGGTCCCAGGTTCGATTCCGGTCAAGGGCATGTACCTTGGTTGCAGGCACACACTCAGTAGGTAGTATGCAGGAGGCAGCTGATCGATGTTTCTAACTCTCTATCCCTCTTTTCTTCCTCTCTGTAAAAAATCAATAAAATATATTTTTTAAAAATGACAATGCGGTACCATCTCACACCTCTCAGAATGGCTATCTTCAACAAATCAACAAAGGACAAGTGTTGGGGAGGATGCGGAGAAAAAGGAACCCTCATGCACTGCTGGTGGGAATGCAGATTGGTGCAGCCACTGTGGAGAACAATATGGATTTTCCTCAAAAAACTGAAAATGGAACTCCCATTTGACCCAGGAATCCAACTCCTAGGAATATATCCTAAGAAACTAGAAACACCAATCAGAAAGGATATATGCCCCCCTATGTTCATAGCAGCACAATTTACAATAGCTAAGATCTGGAAACAGCCTAGGTGCCCATCAGCAGATGACTGGATCAGAAAACTATGGTACATCTACAGAATGGAATAGTATGCTGCCATAAAAAAGAAGGAATTCTTACCATTTGCAGCAACCTGGATGGAACTGGAGAGCATTATTCTAAGTGAAATAAGCCAGTCAATGAAAGATATATACCACCCGATCTCACTCATTTGTGGATAATAAAGAACATTATAATCTGTTGAACCAAAAGATAGATACAGAGGCAGTAAAGCATCAAACAGACTGTCAACTTACAGCAGGAAGTTTAGGGAGAGGTGGGGAAGATAAGAGATCAACCGAAGGACTTGAATGCATGCATATAAGAATAATCAACGGATGCAAAACATTGGGGCTTGAGGGCATGTATGGGAGTGGGGTGGGGTGGGGCAATGGTAAGTTATGTACACATATACCTTAATAAAAGAAAAAAAAATGGAAAAAAAAACTCTGAAATAGTTGTTATATTATTCATGTACTTTTTCTACTGATATCCTCCAGAAATCAAAATAATTTTGAAAGATAAATACTTTTTCTACTTTGTGTGCATGAATAATCATGAATTTTGAATAATTAAATAATTCCCACAAAATTTTTACATATATTTAAGTTAATTTGTAGTAATAGGAATTTTAGGATATGTGCTATGACTATGTTGGTAAGAAAAGTGCAACATTTTTTCCTGTTGAGAAAAAGATAATCAAAGGCACTTAGTGTAGAGGAATAATTAAATACATGCAAATGTTGAATTCTATCTTCTAGGAGGCTTTGCTTTCTGTGTGGTGAGTTCAATTTAAAAAGTTCCAGCATGAAAATAAGTTATTAGGTAGTATTATTACTTCACCATCAAGAGTTTAGATTAATCAAACATATTCATTTTCTCACAAATGTCAACTAAATTAATCATTATACAGTTGATTAAATGAAACAAAAGTTCTGATATTGCCAAGGAATGTATATTTTGTCATCTCTAGTACATGTTAACATTCTAATTGATATTTGGATTGTAAATATAAACAAAAAATATTATAGGACTTTAAAATTCAATTGAAAGTACAAAAGGAAAAAAAAAATCAAATACTGGTAGGTGGTCTAAACATCCCACTTATTTGTGCACTAAAAGAGTCTTTGCCAGTTAGTGTTTAGAACCTATAATAATTTTCTCTTTATGAAAATTGCATATATTATTTAGGGATCTCAAAGTGATGGTGGTAGATAATGATTAATAATTTGTTCTTCAACCGTTGGAATACACAATAAATCTTCCAATAAGTTTCAAACTTTCAACAGTATTGGAAATCAAGAATCTCTAATGTTTCTCAAGAAGTATTCTATCAAAGTGTAAATGATGTCATGAGGCAAAATATGGGGTGGGCAAGATAAATATAGAGGGAAGAAGGGACCATAGCAAATTTTATTCACTTATCTGTGAAATTGTTTCACTCTTTTCCTGAAAGAAAAAGAGAGGACTGTGTCATTTATCCTCCCCATTCTGTCCCATTCATACCTCTTGTTCTCCAATCAGTCCTGTTCTGAGCTGAAAAAGCTGTGGAAATGGTGCCCTATTGGAAAATGTAGTTCTTTATTTTTACCATCTCTGCTAATGAAAGTAAAAAAAGAATTCTTAAGAGTACCCAGGCAGTGAGACCAATGAATCCTTCCTTAGACCAGAAAGTTTACATAAAACAGATGCAATTACAAAACAGCAACATCAGAAACTCTTTTACACCAGTTATGGTATGGACTAATCAGTTATTTCCTTATTTTTCAAATTAAGAAAATAATTTTAGTAGCAATCACGGCTATTATGAGAAAGAAGAATTCAATGATTTAGACCTAATACCAATATGACATCAGAAGAAGTTTTATATCTTTTATTTCATGGATGTTGCAAGTTGCAAAATAAACAATAACAAAAGAAAACAAAACCCAAACTTTTGAAGAAAGATGTACCACATGAACTGAAATTCATTTTAGGAATCTGATACCCTTATGTTCTCAATCTGAGCATTGAAAACTATGGTGAAAACACAAGAAACCATGATGAAAATCGAGTTGATTTTAGTGTCAGGAAAAAAATGAGTAGAGAATACAGTGAGACAAGGAAATGTGTCAAAGGATTTAATATTGCAGACTGAAATTCAGTTTTAGATATAATGAAGTGTAGTGATGGTGTTGCAGAAATTGAATCTGTCATATAGAGGACAAACCTACAACATTTACCCTGAATACAAAAATAACAGAAAAATACAATTACAAACCCCAAGATAAGACGTGGGAAGATAGAATAAGAAAATTTATGTTCCTAAGGAGGAGATCAAAATGAAAGGATCTGAAAGAAAATCAATACGAGATATAATTTAAGAAAACATTATACAATGGAAGAAAGGTTTGACTTATAAGACAAAGTATTTACTAAGAAAAATACACCCCCTTATCTTAGTGAATTCATAAAGCATTTCAAGAAAAAAAATGAGTAATTGTACAATCTGGGAGGCAGAAAATAACTCTTTAAGGAATAAAAAATGATCTTTGAAACCTCTGCAATAATAAGTACAAAAGAAAGTAGAGTAAAATTCACAATATTTTGAGAGAGAAAGGAAATAAAACGTTATATGCCAGGTGGTTTGTCAATCATGTATGTAGGGTAGAGAAAATGAACAATCCATGTTCTCTCATAAGAAACACTTGGATATATATTCTAGCCAGAAAAAATATGAATTAATTTTGAATGTATCAATTAAACATTTAATGCTAGCTATCTATAGTACAATTATTACAGCCATATACAATGGTAGGCACTCAGGATAAAATGATGGGCCAAATTTCACAGAGCACTACAAGGTGATATTTGTACTTATGCAGCGCTAGAGAGTGTATACTTAAGAGATAGGACCACAGAGGAGATCAAGGATACCTCAGACAAAATGGCGGTGGAATAGACGGTTGTGTCCCGAGCCTTGTCCCGGAGCAAATAGAATGAGCAGCTGAATTGAATAACATCCACCCCGAATTGGCAAAGGAGACACAGCTGGTGAGACAATTCACAGCCGGGAAGGGCAGAGGATCCCTGGAGAAAGGTAAAATCAAGGAGAGGAAAATCGCACAGCACCGAGCCACGTCCCTGGGGACAGGCACAGTTTCTGACTGTGGAAAGGAGGTCCACAGGACTGCTGGTGGCAGGGGATTCTAGATCTGGGTCCACAGTCACGAAAGGCTGAGCCCAGAGGGGGCAGCCTGGAGGGATGCCCAGACTGTGCAGTGCCAGCAGGAGAGGGGCTCACAGAGGTTCAGCTTTTTCCCCTCTTTGTGGCCTTTGCTTTTCTTCACTGAACCTAGTTCATAGGACCTTTCAGATATGGACACTCACCCGTGGCTGACGTGCAGGAGAAGGTGGGGACTTGTGGAGTCTGGGGAGAGGAGAGGGACCAGGAGAAGCAGCCGCCAGCCTGGTGCTGAGTCATACCTGACATATGGGACCTAGGTAGCCATTTTCTCCTGAAGAGATAGCCCCTCCCTACAGTCTCCAGGCAACCAATACAGCCATACCCAGACTATACCCTGAGTGTTACAAAGGATACAAAAAAAATCTGAATACAGGCAGTCCTCTGGTTACGTCAGACTTGATGTACATCATTTCATGGTTACGTCGCCATCTCCCATTTATTTATATAAAAAAAAATTCTGTCATTTTGACATATGTACATATGTGCTTTATGTTTTTTATTATTTATTTTCCACAAGTAAAGGTCAGGAATTGTTATCTTTTAATTTTTTTTTTTTTTACTGTTTCACTTCATTACTGCTGTGTATGTGCTCCATGTGAGTGATGTAGGTGCTTATGTAGGGGGTTCCAACTTACTGCGAAAATTGCATTATGTAGCACCTTAAGAACAGATCTCCAACGTAACCTGAGGACCTACTGTAGTCCATGAGAGTCCACAGGGACTGGCCTAAAGAGAGGCCTTCAGTCCCAGCAACAGGAACTGAGAAGCCATGGACAGTACAGAAGAGTGGGATCTTAAACCAGCCAAAGGAATGACACTTCACTTTTTCATTTTTATTTTATTTTATTATTATTTTGCTATCTCTTTTTTCTTTATTTTCCTTTATTTCTTTATTTTCTATTTCTTTTCACATTATTTTTCCATCATTCCAATTTATTTTATTTTTTATCCTAATTTTTTAATCAATTAAAAATTATTATTATTATTTTCTTCTCTTTCTCATTCTTCTTATCCACTTATCCTCTTTCTACTTCCTCTACACTGAACTGAGGTCCTCCCCATATTAATCTAATTCTTAACCTTATTTTCTGTATATAAGATTCTGCCCCCACCCTCTTTCCTGGAATTTGGTGTTTGTATGTTTTGGTTTACCTATTTGTCCTCTGGTGTTTTTTCCATATATATATATATATTTTTATATATATATATATATATATAATTTTTCTTTCTTTTTCTTTTCTCTCATACCATTTTTCTCTCTTAAATATCATTTGTGCTCTCTTTTCTCTACCCTAATTATCTTTTCTCTGGTGGTCACTTATACTGGGGTTATCGGTGTTGTGAGTACATTCGTGTTTTGTTCCCTTTTTATAGTGTCTTGCTGAGGTGAATTTTATCCTGTTTGGCTAATGTGCTAGAGAGAGAGCCACATAACCAGACACCCGGAGAGGAGACTCCATCCACAAATGGGTCAATAACGCTCCAGATCCAACTACTGAGGCAGGAAGAAGGCAGCAGTGAGGGAGAGAGCATGAATGAGTGAAGGAGCAAAAGAGTAGTGTGTGGACATGTGGTGTGTGTGTGTGTGTTGTGTGTGTGTGTGTGTGTGTGTGTTTGTGTGTGAGTGAGGCACAGTTAAATCCCACAGGGCCTTCAGGGGCAGGCTAATTGGGCTCGCCTAACTAGGCAGCCTCTGCTACCATTGCAAACAGTCCTGGAGAGGCCAACTCTTCCTCAGAAGCCTCGCCTTTTTGAAGGGGAGAACTGCGGTAACTGGGAGCCCAGCCTCATCTCCTCCCAGAGTGCCCTCAGAGAACACATAAAACTCTACAGCCACCCTGCCAGGGACCTTCTACCTCAGCTGTGGTCCCACGGTCACTGTGACTACAACCACCCCAGGCGCAGGCTCCTGTGAGTTCCAAAGCATGCTCCCCTCTGATCTGCCCAATGCTTTAGCTCAGGGCACTGAGACCACATGAACAGCAGACACGTGAGCAGCCTACTCTTGTCCAAGAAGCAGCAGCCCTGCGAGCAGCCCACCCCAGGCTGAAGAACAGCAGCCTCACATGGCCTGCCCCTCTCCAAGGTGTAGAAGCTGTGTGAATGGCCTGCCCTTACTGTATGAGGAACAGCAACTATGCCAGCAGCCAGCCCCTGTCCAAGGAGCAGCAGCCACATGAGCAGCCCACTCACAACTGAGAAGCGGCAGCCCCATGCAGCCTGCCCCCATTTGAGGAGCAGCAGCTACATGCAGCCCTCACCCTGCACCCATCAGAGGACCAGCAGCAACATGAGCAGCCCACCCCTGTATGACTAGCAACAGCCGTGTGATCAGTCCACCCCTGTCCAAGGAGCAGCAGCCACATGTTCAGCTCCCTTCCATCCAAGGAGCAGCATCCACATGATCAGCCCGGGCCCCTTCCAAAAAGCAACAGCTGCATGAGCAGCCATCCCACATACAAGGAGCATGAGCCCTGTCAACAACCTGCACATGTCCAAGGAGCAGCAGCCTCATAAGCATCCCACCCCGACCGAGGAGCAGCAGCTGTGGGAGCAGCCCGCCCGCATCTGAGGAACAGCAACCACGTGCAACCCAGTGCCATTTGAGGAGCAGCAGCCTCATGAGCAGCTCACCCCCATCAAGGAGGAGCAGCTGTGTGATCAGCCTCACCGCAACAGCCAGAGGAGCCACCACTGCTGCAAACAACACCCACCAGAGGAGCTGCTGCCAACTGAGAAGCACCTGCTGCTGCGACCACCCAAGGAGAACCACCACCAAAGGAGCCACTGCCACCCAAGAAGCAGCCCCTGTATGACTCAACATCTAGATGCTTTGGTGAGAAAAACGGGTTGACAAAGAAACTACCAAAGGAAAGAAAAGGAGGAATCACAAGAAATGCAGCTAAGTGAAATGGAGGCATGCAATATGTCAGAAAAAGAATTCAGAGTAAGGGTCATACAGGTCATAAATAGGATGAATGAAAAAATCAACAACTTATGTAACAATCAAGAAGAAATAAAGAGTGATATAGGAGCAATAAAAAAACATGATGGAAAGTTTCAACAGTAGACTAGGAGAAGCAGAGGACCGAATTAGCAAATTAGAAGACAGGGAAGCAAAACACACCCAAACTGAACTGCAATTGGAGAAAAAATATAAAAGGCAGGAGGAGAGACTAAGGGAGCTATGGGACAACTTGAAACAAAGCAACATATGAAAAATAGAGGTGCCAGGACTACAGGAAGAGGAACAAGGGTTAGAAAAACTATTTGAAGAAATAATGTCAGAAAACTTCCCTGAGGTGGGGAAGAAAAAAGTAACACAAGCTCAGAGAGTCCCAAACAAGATGAACCCGAAAAGACCCACACCAAGACACATCATAATTACAATGGCAAATGTTCAGGACAAAGAGAGAATCCTAAGGGCTGCAAGAGAGTGACAGAAAGTTACATACTAGGGAGCTCCCATTAGCTTGTCAAATTATTTCTCAACAGAAACACATCAGGCTGGAAAAGAATGGAAGGAAATTTACAAAGTGATGCAAAGCAAGGGACTGAATCCAAGAATACTCTATCCAGCAAGACTATCATTCAAAATTGAAGGGGAAATAAGGAGCATCACTGACGAAAAAAGGCTAAGGGAATTTATCACTACCAAGCCAACAATGCAAGAAATGCTAAAGGGACCAGTGTAAAAAGAAGAAATTAAAAAGTAAGAAAGAACACAGGCACAAACAGTAAAAATGGCTACAAACGATAAACTTTCAATAATAACTTTAAATGTAAACAGACTAAATGCTCCAATCAAAAGACATCGAGTGAGTGAATGGATAAAAAAAAAATGACCCTTATTTTGCTGTCTACAAGAGACCCACCTTAGAACAAGAGACGCACACAGACTGATAGTGAAGGTATGTAAAAATATCTTTCAGGCAAATGGAAAAAAAAAAAAAGCTGGGGTAGCAATACTTATATCTGACAAAATAGACTTCAAAGTGAAGGCCATAACAAGAGATACGGAAGGCCATTTCATAATATTAAAGGGATAGATACAACAAGATGATATAACCCTGATAAACATATATGCACCCAATGCAAGAGCACCCAAAATACATTAAAAAACTCCTGGAAGATATCAAGGGAGAGATTGACAACCACACAATCATAGTAGGGGACTTTAATACACCAGTGACATCACTGGATAAATCCTCTAGACCAGTGGTCGGCAAACTCATTAGTCAACTGAGCCAAATATCAACAGTACAACACTTGAAATTTCTTTTGAGAGCCAAATTTTTTAAACTTAAACTTCTTCTAACGCCACTTCTTCAAAATAGATTCGCCCAGACCGTGGTATTTTGTAGAAGAGCCACACTTAAGGGGCCAAAGAGCCACATGTGGCTCACGAGCCGCAGTTTGCCAACCACAGCTCTAGACAAAAAATCAGCAAAGAAAAAGCAATCCGAAATGACTCACTAGATCAGATGGACTTAATTGAGATCTTCAGAACATTTCACCCCAAAGCCACGGAATATACGTTCTTCCCAAGTGCACATGGGACATTTTCAAAAATAGACCACATATTGGGTCACAAGCAAAGTCTCCTCAAATTCAAGAAGATTGAAATCATATCAAGCATTTTCTCAGACCGCAATGGCATAATATTAGAAATAAACTGCAATAAAAACAGCCCTAAAAATTCAAACACTTGGAAGCTGAATAGCATGCTATTAAACAGTGATTGGGTAACCAAAGAGATCAAAGAAAAAATTAAAAAACACCCAGGAAACTAATGACAATAAAAACACAACAATCCAAAATCTTTGGGACACAATGAAAGCAGTTCTGAGAGGGAAGTTTATAGCGCTACGGGCCCTCCTCAAAAAACAAGAAAAAATGGTAATAAATCATCTAACTCTACAACTCAAAGAATTAGAAAGAGAGCAACAAGAAAAGCCCAGAGTGAGTAGAAGGAAGGAGGTAATAAAGGTCAGTGCAGAAATAAATGACATAGAGACCCCCCCACACAAAAACAAACAAACAAACAAACAAAAAAACCAACAACAATACAAAAGATCAACGAAACCAAGAGCTGGTTCTTTGGAAGGATAAACAAAGTAGATGAACCTCTCGCCAGGCTCACCAAGAAGCAAAGAGAGAGGACCCAAGTAAATAAAATCAGAAATGAAAGAGGCAAAATAACAGCAGATCCCACAGAAATACAAAGGATTGTCAAAAAAATATTATGAACAACTCTATTCCAACAAACTAGACAACCTGGAGAAAATGGACATATTTCTAGAAAAATACAAGCTTCCAAAACTCACTCAGGAAGAATCTAAACATCTCAATAGGCTGACAACTATGGAAGAAATTGAAGCAATCATCAAAAAGCTTCCAGCAAATAAAAGCCCGGGGCCAGACGGCTTCACAGGGGAGTTTTACCAAACATTCAAGGAAGAACTAAAACCTTTCCTCCTAAGACCATTCCAAAAAATTCAAGAGGAAGGAACACGTCCAAGCTCATTCTAGGAAGGTAGCATCACCCTAATACCAAAACCAGATAAAGACAACACAATGAAAGAGAATTACAGGCCAATATCCTTCATGAACATAGATGCCAAAATCCTCAACAAAATTCTAGCAAATCGGATCCAGCATTACATCAGAAAGATCATACCCCATGACCAAGTAGGATTTATCCCGGGGATGCAAGGATGGTACAATATCCGCAAATCAATAAACATGATACATCACATAAACAAATTGAGTGGTAAAAACCACATAGTCATATCAATTGATGCAGAAAAAGCATTTCACAAAACCCAACAAACTTTTCTTGATAAAAACTCTCAGCAAGGTGGGAATAGAAGGATCATACCTCAACATAATAAAAGCCATATATGACAAACCCACAGCCAACGTCATACTCAATGTGCAAAAACTAAAACCCTTTCCCCTAAGAACAGGAACAAGACAGGGATGCCCACTCTCACCACTCCTGTCCGACATATTACTGGAAGTACTAGCCATTGCGATCAGACAAGAAGAAGAAATAAAAGGCATCCAAATTGGAAAAGAAGAAGTAAAACTGCCCTTATTCACAGATGACATGATAATGTACACAGAAAACCCCAAAGACTACATCAAAAAATTATTAGACTTAATAAATGAACTCAGCAATGTAGCAGGATACAAAATCAATGCCAAGAAATCTATGGCATTTCTAAACTCCAATAATGAACTTACAGAAAGATAGACTAAAAAAGCAATCCCATTTACCATCACACCAAAATAAATAAATAAATAAATAAGATCCCTTAGGAATAAACTTAACTAAGGAGGTAAAAGACCTATACACAGAAAACTATAGAACACTGAAAAAAGAGATAGAGAAAAACATAAACAGATGGAAAAACATACCGTGTTCATGGATTGGTAGAAACAACATCATTAAAATGTCCATACTACCCAAAGCAATCTATAGATTCAATGCACTCCCCATTAAAATTCCAACGGCCTATTTCACAGACCTAGAACAAACTTTCCAAAAATTCATCTGGAGTAAAAAAAAGACCCCGAATAGCTGCAGCAATCCTGAGAAAGAAGAACAAAGTAGGTGGGATCTCAATACTAGATATCAAGCTGTATTACAAAGCCACTGTTGTCAAAACAGCCTGGTACTGGCACAAGAACAGACATATAGATCAATGGAATAGAATAGAGAACCCAGAAATCGACCCAAGCCACTATGCCCAATTAATATTTGACAAAGGAGGCATGAACATACAATGGAGTCAAGACAGTCTCTTCAATAAACGGTGTTGGGAAAATTGGACAGATACATGCAAAAAAATGAAACTAGACCCCCAACTTACACCATACACAAAAATAAACTCAAAATGGATACAGGACTTAAACATAAGACGGGAAACCATAAAAGTACTAGAGGAATCCACAGGCAGCAAATTCTCAGACATATACTGAAGCAATTTCTTCACTGATACTGCTCCTAGGGCAATGGAAACTAAAGAGAAAATAAACAAATGGGACAACATCAAAATAAAAAAAGTCTGCACAGCAAAAGAAAACATCAAGAAAACAACAAGACAGCCCACTGCATGGGAGGATATATTTGCCAATGTTACATCTGATAAGGTTTTAATCTCCAAAATGTATATGGGACTCATACAATTTAACAAAAGGAAGGTAAACAATCCAATAAAAAAAAATGGGCAAAAGACCTAATAGACACTTTTTGTAAATGGACATACAGAAGTCCAAGAGTCATATGAAAAAATGCTCAGTCACTAATTGTTTTTGAGAGATGCAAATCAAAACAGCAATGAGGTACCATCTCACACCTGTCAGAATGGAAATCATCAACAAATCAACAAACAACAAGTGCTGGCGAGGATGTGGAGGAAAAGGAACCCTCGTGCACTGCTGGTGGGAATGCAGACTGGTGCAGCCACTGCGGTGAACAGTATGGAGTTTCCTGAAAAAACTAAAAATGGAACCCCCATTTGACCCAGTGATTCCACTTCTAGGAATATATCCCAAGAAACTAGAAACACCAATTAGAAAGGATATATGCGCCCCTATGTTCATAGCAGCACAATTCACCATAGCTAAGATTTGGAAACAGCCTAAGTGCCCATCAGTAGATGAGTGGATTAAAAAACTGTGGTACATCTACAAAATGGAATATTATGTAGCAGAAAAATGAAGGAATTCTTACCATTTGCAACAGCATGGATGGAACTGGAGAGCATTATGCTTAGTGAAATAAGCCAGTCAGAGAAAGATAAATACCACATGATCTCACTCATTTATGGAATATAATGAACAACATAAACTGATGAACAAAAATAGATCCAGAGACAGAGAAACATTGCTCAGACGATTAAACCTCAGAGGGAAGGTAGCGGAGGGTGGGGGTAAGGGGGAGAGATCAACCAAAGGACTTGTATGCATGTATATAAGCCTAACCAATGGACACAGTCAACAGGGGGGTGAGGGCATGAGGGGGGGTAATGGTGGAATAAGGACACATATGTAACACCATCCTATATAATAATAGACAAATATGCAAATTGACCATACCTCCGACACGCCCGCAAGCCACGCCCACCATCCAATCAGAGCGAGTATGCAAATTAACCCAAACCAAGATGGCTACAGTCACAGAGAGCAAGGTTTCCTAGGTAACAGAGGAAGCCAAGCTTTCTGCCAGCCGTTGCAGGCCTAAGCCTCCACTCAAGCTACAAAGTTTCAATTATAGAAGGTAAACAAATTCAAACAAATGGTGGCAGAATGGAGCTTGAGAGAGCAGGCCAGGGTTGCCGCCGGCAACAGGGGAAGCAAAGCTTTCTACACACCCTGGCCAGGCCCACCCGCTTAAGGCAACAAAGTTTCAATCATAACCCCAACACAAATGGCTTCGGGCCTTGGAGGGAGCCCCAGGCTTGGCTCCGCTCCAGGCTACAAAGTTTCAATAGTAGAAGGAAAATAAATTCCAGATACCAGGGCCTCTGCTTGCGTTGCCAGGGGGCGTGGCCGGCCTGCAAACCACCACAGGCCCCTCGCTCAGGCCGCCGCACGCCCCAAGGGAACCCCACCCTGATCAGGGACACCCTTCAGGGCAAACCAGCTGGCCCCCACCCCTGTACCAGGCCTCTATCCAATCTAATAAAAGAGTACTATGCAGATTGATCATCACTGAAACACACAATATAGCTGCCCGCATGTGGTCAAAGATCCTGCCCCCATGTGGACACAGGATGGCCACCACAAGATGGCCAGCAGGAGAGGGCAGTTGGGAGGCACCTGGCCTGCAAGGGAGGGCAGTTGAGTGGGACCAAGCCTGCAAGGGAGGGCAGTTGGAGGTGATCAACCCTGCAGGAGAGGGCAGATAGGGGTGACCAGGCCGGCAGAGGAGGGAAGTTGGGGGAAAACAGGCTGGAAGCAGAGTGGTTAGGGGGTGATCAGGCTGGCAGGCAGAAGCAGTTAGGGGCAATCAGGAAGGCAGGCAGGCAAGCAGTTGGGAGCCAGCAGTCCTGGATTGTGAAAGGGATGTCCGACTGCCCGTTTAGGCCCGATCCCTGGGATCGGGCCTAAACGGGCAATCGGACATCCCTTGAGGGGTCCCATATTGGAGAGGGTACAGGCTGGGCTGAGGGACAACCCCCCCTCCGTGCATGAATTTCGTGCACCGGGCCTCTAGTAATCAATAAAGAAATTTATAAAAAAGAAAGGGTGTCTTCCTAAGCAGACACTCAAAATCTACTCAGGAGATTCAAAATGAACTCTGCTGCTGAATATCTATACACATATAATACAAATGAAAGAAAATATACATAAGTAAGTGCTTTGTAACTGCAATGTGCATGCCAGTCACTGGTGACTTGGAAGTCACACCCCTGTCTGTGGGAAAACCACTCTAAGGCTCATTTCCATACTCACTGTTGCCCTGTCCCAAGGACTACCTCCTCCCTTCCTACAGGGTCCCAATGAATACCTCCTGCCTCCCTCCATTCAGGGTCCCCAATAATATTTCCTCCCACCATCCAGGGTTCCATGGAATAGCACATCCCTCCATCCAGGGTTCCATGGAATACCTCCTTTCTCCCTCAACCCAGGGTTCCATGGAATACCTCCTTCTTCCCTCCATCCAGGGTTCCATGGAATCCCTCCTCCTCCATGCATGCAGGAACCCAGGGAATACCTCTTCCCTCCCTCCATCCAGGGCCCCAATGAATACCTCTTCCCTCCCTCCACTCAGGGTCCCAGGAAATCCCTCCTCCTCCATGCATGCAGGAACCCAGGGAATACCTCTTCCCCCACTCCATCCAGGGTCCCAAGGAATACCTACCTCCTCCTCCATGGCCGGTCCCGAGGCATGGTTGGAGACTCCTGGATACCTGTTTTAACTTTTAAAAGGTGAGGGTTTTGCACACATGAATCAAGGAAAGACCTTTATTTATTTAAGAACCAATAACTTTATTTGAAGAAACGGTAAAACTTGAACATATAAACTTAAGTGACCGTTTTGCAAGGGCAGTATGGCAGTACGCATGCTGGGCACGGTGGCCAGGGGAAGTCACCCCATGGCTACCAGTCAGGCAGTCCAGGCTCAGTTCTTCTTGCTGGCATCCAGGGGGAGCGCGTCAAAGAGGTACTCCGCCAGGCTGGAGGTCGGGGCTCCCAGCTTGCGCAGGTCGCTGATATTGGCTCCCACATTGTAGATGAACTTCACCTCCTGGCGCAGGTAGTGGTGCTCCAGGAAGTCGCACAGGTGGGCGTCGTTCTTGCTGGTGGCCAGCTGGTGCAGACGGAGCAGGCTCTGGTTCACCATCCTCTCCACGTGCAAGGCGGTTTTCATGGCTTTCAGGCCGCTCTCCCACTGGTTGTGGTCAGGCCTCCTGATATCTCGCAGGCGGATCCGCCCCCCTCGCCGGTTCTGCAGCCTCATCAATGCCTGGGCTTGCTCCCACTCCTCCCTGGACTGCCACAGGAAGAAGGCAGCGAAGTGCTGCAAGGCCTGGTCCTGGCGGTCGAAGTAGAAGGCAATGGACGTGTACACGTAGGAGGCGTGCAGCTCCAGGTTGATCTGTTTGTTGATAGAGGCCTCGCAGTGGGCATGGTAATTCTGGCGCACTTGGGAGATGGGCCCCAGCACCGCCACTGGAGGCGCAGGAGGCACGGGAGGAGGCGCAGCGGCCATGGGCGGAGGCGCAGGGGCCATGGCTGGAAGCATGGGTAACAGGTTTTCCGGGGGTGGCCCTCCGGCCAAGTAGATCAACAGAGCCTCATGGCGAGGGCTGAGGGGCGGGCTGCGGGGTGGGCAGCGGCGCGGGTGAAGGCGGTGGCTTCTCCGGGGACGGATCATTCCCATGGTGGTGGGTGAGGGCGGCCCAAAGCCCAGTCAGCGGCGGTGGCGGCGGGGACCTCGGACTGTCCCTGGGGGACCTTCCCAGGCTGACCCGAGACAGGCTTCTCAGGTGCTAGGCTGCTGGCAACTGACCGTTGGCTCTGAGGTGGGACCGGAAAAGGAAGAGGTGACCTTTACTCTTGACCATTGGGGGGGGGGAGGGGCTTGGAGAGAGGATCCATTGTGGAGAGGGCAGTGGGGGGGTTTGAGGGGGGCCCAAGTGGGCCGCGCACCATCTAGGTCTTCCAGGTTCCATCACAGCCTGTGTGAGACAGGGAGACTCTTCCCTGAGTACCAGGCATTTAATGTTTTAAATTTTGCAATAATATTTCTATCTTGCAAGTACTTTATCTGTCCTCTAATTGTTTCCTTCTATAGTAGACATTTTTTTATTTTATTTTATAAACACATTTTCTCCCCTTAAAATTCTGAGAATATGAATTTGAATTTTTGGTAAAATTCTCTTTTATTCCCATGTTTTATGAGTTTTCCCCCAAAATGAAATAGTTCTGTGTGTTTATTGTGATCTTCTATTTTACCTTCCTCGTACATCTGGCAAACCTTTGTTCATTTATATTTATGAATAAAGGACTTACTTGATTAACCTAGGTAATTAGCATGGATCTGATCTAGAACTGTGATGTCCAATTCACTGCTAAGGTTTTGCTCAAAATGGGAGAGTGGAGTGTGTCAGTTATTCAGTTGCGTTCTCATTTGGGGATACATGGCATGGAGCTCACAGGTAGGATAGGAACACTCCCTCTTGCCAAAATAAACACATATTTCTGACATTGGAACACTAGTGTTTTGCCCTTCTAGGAAAATGTGTCCTATTGTTTCCCTTCTCTGCAGGTCTGTAATTGTCTTAAATTCATTCACTGTCTTGGAGTGTAGTTTGGGGAGATGAAAAGGCTCAGATGCCAAACACGTGTACTGTCCTATGTAAGTAGGGGTGGGGGAGGGTGAGAGCTGAGCAACGGAAAACACATCTGCTATGCACAGAGTAGCTATTTACTCTCACAGTTGACCAAGGACCCTCTGCAACGTTACAATTCCATTTACTCTGTTCTTAGAGGAAGGGGTCTCCATCTTGATACCCAGATGTGAACAAATATTAATATTTGCATATTTTGGTAAACTAAAAAAGTGTAGGTTGAGTATAAGAATCCTTTATTTTAATCCCTGCCCAATCCCATTCTGTTCACCCTTTCTCCAGAGGCAAGGACACCGGTGATTTTCAGGATATGTTTTATACTTTTAGCATGAACATTCATCCACATTCACAGGGCCCGAGACCATGCACCTGACTGCACCCCCATATACATTGTTTATAAGCGGTACATTAATTTTGTGTTTTCCCAGGGGCCATGCAATCCCTCCTCCCTCCATCCAGGGCCCCAAGGAATACCTCTTCCCTCCCTCCACTCAGGGTCCCAGGGAATCCCTCCTCCTCCATCGGGGTCCTATGGAATCCCTCCTCCCTCCATCCAGGGCCCCAGGGAATACCTCTCCCCTCCCTCCACTCAGGGTCCCAGGAAATTACTTCTCCTCCATCGGGGTCCTATGGAATCCTTCATCTCTCCATCCAGGGCCCCAGGGAATACCTCTCCCCTCCCTCCACTCAGGGTCCCAGGGAATCCCTCCTCCCTCCATCCAGGGCCCCAGGGAATACCTCTTCCCTCCCTCCACTCAGGGTCCCAGGGAATCCCTCCTCCTCCATCGGGGTCCCAGGGAATTCCTCCTCCCTCCATCCAGGAACCCAGGGAATACCTCTCCCCTCCCTCCATCCAGGGTCCCAAGGAATACCTACCTCCTCCTCCATGGCCGGTCCCGAGCTGCACCTAATTGAGCCATGGTTGGAGACTCCTGGATACCTGTTTTAACTTTTAAAAGGTGAGGGTTTTGCACACATGAATCAAGGAAAGACCTTTATTTATTTAAGAACCAATAACTTTATTTGAAGAAACGGTAAAACTTGAACATATAAACTTAAGTGACCGTTTTGCAAGGGCAGTATGGCAGTACGCATGCTGGGCACGGTGGCCAGGGGAAGTCACCCCGTGGCTACCAGTCAGGCAGTCCAGGCTCAGTTCTTCTTGCTGGCATTCAGGGTGAGCGCGTCGAAGAGGTACTCTGCCAGGCCAGATTCTGGGGCTCCCATCTTGCGCAGTTGGGTGATATGGTCCCCCAACTCTTTGATGAACTCCACCTGTTCGTGCAGGCAGTGACTCTCCAGGAATTCGCACAGGTGGGCGTCCTTCTTGTCGATGGCCAGGTTATGCAGATTGAGCAGGCTCTGGTTCACTCTCTTCGCCAGGAGCATGGCGAACTCCATGGCCATCAGGCTGCTTCCCCATCCATCCTGCTGTGGCCTGTGGATGTTCTCCAGGAGGACTCGGCCCCCGCGCTGGTTCTGCAGCCACATCAGCCTCTCAGCCTGCTCCCTCTTCTTGAGAGACCGCTTCTGGAAGTACTGGGTGCAGTGATTCAAGGCCAATTCGTGGCTTTGAAAGTAGAAGGCAATGGATGTGTACACGTAGGCTGCGTAGAGCTCCAGGTTGATCTGGTGGTTGACAGCGGCCTCACAGTCTGGATGGTAGTTCTGGCGCACATAGGAGGGCGGAGGATTCGCCATTTCTGGAGGCCTGGGAGTAAGTGGCCAGGTGAGAGAGGCGTGCTCAAGCGACAGGCGGCCAGCTGTTAGCCGTCGGCGGTTGGCGGTTGGCTCTGAGGTGGGCCGGAAGAAGTGACCGTTAGCCGTTGGCGGTTGGCGGTTGGCTCTGAGGTGGGCCGGAAGAAGTGACCGTTAGCCGTTGGCGGTTGGCGGTTGGCTCTGAGGTGGGCCGGAAGAAGTGACCGTTACTCAAGAGCGTTGGGGGAGGGGCGGGGAGGACCCGTCGCGGGGGGGGCGTGAGGGGGGCCCGAGGAGGCTGACAGCATTTTAGTTTGCCAGATTCCATCCCAGTCTCTGGGTGAGGAGGGCGTCTCAGTGCTGGGCACCTGGGGCATATGATATTTTAAAATGTTACTCATGAAGAGAAGTGAAACTGCTCTCAGTAAATCAACTGCACTTGATTTCTTTGAGCAACGTATTTGAATATCGTCCTAATGTGATTGTTTCATTAATCATAGTCCTTCTGTGGTATCATTGGTTACATTTAACATCACAAAGCTGTGAATGGCTTCACCATCCGTACTAACCATTCTGAGAGCCTGACTCCGTTCCTAGACCTTATTACTCCACTTTTCTCCTGTTCATCATCAAGCTCACCCTTCTCTGTCAGCAGAGCACCGCCTCCAAAATCTCACTGACTCTTCCCGCCTCTCCATCTTTCACTCTTTTTGAATTTGCTCTTCACTCCCTTTATTCTGTCTCATCTCTTCCTCGTTCAGCACAGCCCTAGGAACACATTCCTTCTGCCCTGTCTGCACCCCAATATAGACAGTTTCAATGATCTCAACACGGGCATCCTGGGTTGTTCACCCATTTCACCTGGTTTGCAAATTTCTTTCCTGTACAGACTTCAGTTTTCTCGGGCAGGAAACAAAAAATGTCGGTGCATTCTTAGAGAAAGCACACAATAATGTGGATGTATTCATCCCCCACAACCTCATTTGTACTTTAAGCTTTTAACTGTGTTCTAAGGAATAAGCCACAGTGGTTGGGAATACCACTGATCTCAATCTGCCTTTCATTCGCTCATTCATTCATTCATTCATTCAACAAATATTTATTGATTATCTAAAATGGTCTAGTATTTGGGCGTATATTAGTAACAGAGAGAGCCAAAGTCTTTGGGATTTGTATTCTAGTGGAGAAACAGATCAAAACAAAAGGAAACATAAAACTGGCATTTTTACCCCCTTATTGTCCCAAGTAAATACACACAAGATATTACATATGTATATGGAAATTAAAGATTGTAAATGTATTAGAATTCAAAGACATTAGAGTGAAAGACGTACCTAGGTATTTATAGCATTTATGCAATAATTTAATAAGCATTTATATACTGAAAATGTATGTTGGACAGTATGAGTCTGGAAATACACAGAAGAATCAAATGTGGTCTCTGTTCTCAAGGTACAAGATAGAGTAACAGAATATTATAAGTGTTCTCAGATGGTTTTAAAGTTATGAGTAAAGGGCTTACTTTCAATTGAAGTTTTATTCCCAGGGTTTTGATTAATACCTTTTTGGAGGTGTCTATTTCTCTTTGGAAGTTAATGTTATTTTTAAAATTTATTTATGTTTTGTTTTTTAATTTTCACCTAAAATATGTTTTTATTGACTTTAAAGAGTGGACGAGAGAGAGAGAGAGAGAGAGAGAGAAACACTGATGTGAGAGAGAAAAACATCAATTGGTTATCTGTCATATGCTCCCCAACCTGAGAGCAAACCTGCAACCTAGGTATGTGCCCTGACCAGGAATTGAACCCATGACCTTTCAGTGTATAGAACAACGCTCCAATGCACTGAACCACACCCGCCAGGGTAGAAGCTTATGGCATTTTATAATCAGTGTTTGTGAAGAAAATCAAGGGTCAAATATTAAATGTCACAATGTAAACTTATCTAATCAGTTTAGACATATGTAATTGTTTAATCTTTAAAATAACTGAATAATAACGTGTCTATTTGATAAGTTGATTGTCATGATAGAATCATACACTAGACATAGAAAATAACTACATGATCAGTTTCTCAATGAAGGAAAAATTTAATCTATATTTCCTTACACCATTGTTTAGTTTTAATATAATTGTAGACTTTCTAAATTCCCTTAGGAGATTTCATTGCCGATCTCACTATAAGAATCTATTTAAATAGAAGAAATCTTAATTTTGTAGACCACTTATTAGGTTCCAAGATTATTGAATAATTTATCCCTATAATTTTACTCTGCCTAATGTTTAAAAACTCAGTTTTCTAAGTGAAATCAATAAACAAACATCGGCTGGGCCCTCAAAATTCCATGAAAGTAATATACATATGTATAAACAAAGGCATTCTTTCCAGGTTTTCTTTAATGAGAAATGTAAAACTAAATATGAACACATAATGAATATAGGACTGAAAATTTATTTGAAATTTTTGTGGTCAGTTTTCATACTGTATTAGAAGCCCAGTGCATGAAAATTCATGCACTTGGCGGAGTGTGGGGTCCCTCAGCCAGGTCTGTGCCCTCTCACAGTCCTGGAGTCCTCAGGGGCTGTCCTCCTGGCAGCTTAGGCCCACTCCCCACAGGGCCTAATGTACATCCAGATTTGTGCTGAACGATTGCAGCAGACATTGACTTTAATCTCATGTCCCCAAGAGTCTGTTTCACTTCACTTTGCTCACCAAGAGAATATATATGGGACCAATATAAAATTAATTGTTAATGACTTGATAATAGAATGCATATTAATATATTTGGTTTGAAATACTCATGCATTCAATAATATTTTATTTTAAATATTTCCTATTGTCACAGATACAGAGGTTGCTACAGAAGTTCTAATACCTTTTCCTACATAACAATTATGTTTAGGGAGAATATATTTGGTGCAATTATGCTAGTTAAAATTAAAGATCCAAAATATCTTGGTTGAAGCTGTAGATTTTTCGTTCACTAAAATCAAGTGAGTGTTTTTTTCAAACACGTTAGGAAAAAACCATAATCCTTTGAAACTTTTCTGATTCCATGCCTTACTCTCATATTGACCCAGAGAGTTAATAGAATAAGCTTATGTTTTATGCAATCGCTTTCCTTCATGATTTGACATGAGTAATTTTCTCTCATTTTAATTTTCTGAACTTTTCTTCTACACTCTCAGTTGCTTACGTGCTGACTTCCTCATTCATAAAACTATAATTACCTCACTAGCCAATGTTAAAACTCAGTGAAAAACACAACTTATATAAAATTAAGTTTTGTATAGTATTTCCTGTGCATTACTCACATTTCTTACCTTCCCTCTGAGCTTATCATTCTTCAGTTTTTGCTCATACTTTAAAAACAAACAGTGTCCTTTTGATTTATTTCTTTGAAGGCTTTTGCCATTTTCAAAAATAAATCTCTGAATATTTAAGGTCAGTTAACCATATTTAGGGAGTTTCAAATTCCTAGGAAATATCTGATTATTTAATAGCTTTCTGCCTAAATGGTTTTAAACCTCATTTACTTCAAGTGAATCAATGAGTTGGGCCATATTCTTTTTTGGTTGTTGTTGTTAATCCTCACCTGAGCATACCTTTCTATTAATTTATAGGAGAGTGGAAGGGAGAAGGAAAGAGAGAGAGAGACATCAATGTGAGAGAGTCACATAAATTGGTTCCTTCCCACAGAAGACCCAGCAGGGACTGAGACTCAAACCTACAACCCAGGTAGGTTCCCTTGACTGGGAATTGAACCTGTGACCCTTTGGAGTGCAGGCCAACTCTCCAACCACTGAGCCACACTGACCAGGGCAATATTCTTTGGGTAGAATATTAAGATTTTGGTTTTGCTTTTGTGGATGGTGCTTTCAAGTTCTGATTTCTTACACGACAAACATTTCATGAAGAAAGGCTTATTAATCAGTCAAGTACTGTCAGCTGTATGACTTGCTTCTCTGTTAGTAGTGTTATCTCTTGATTTTGTCTAGCCAGAAAAGTGCTGATTCTTCCAAACCATTGATAGTGGTATGAATTTATACAGCATATGTATGTATGTCTGTACACACACACACACACACACACACACACACACACACACAATAAGAAGAGGGATTGAGTGCAAAGACAAAACCTAACATGCCTTGAAGGACGTGGATCGAAGATAAGTTATGGAGTATCTGGTGTATTTGGTGAGGCCACGGGTAGCCCACTAGAAAGGAAGAGGCTGTTGAAGCTGGAAATTGAGGGAAAGAGAACTAGTAAAAGGAATTCTTGAAGGATAATACCCTCCCTTTGGTCATTTGTGTGTAAAGCCCCTGGCTTGGAATAAAGGGGGGAGCTGTGCTGAGAGCAGCTTCTGGTGGCAGGGAATATTATTTTCTTGTACGTGTAGCTATTGCAACATAGCTCATCTTGGCTGTCAAAGATTAAAACCAAGAATGATAACTGGAAATGTCAGTAAGATGTCCAAAATAATTTACAAATGCTTCTCTTTTTCACCAGGTCTCTATCAATTATCAATGCTTTTGTCCCCGCCCCCCCCCCTCCCAATTCTTCACTTTGGTCCTTTATCAAATGTATTTCTCAATTAACCTATTGAAAAATGCAGTTGTCCTTATGAGGCCCTTTCCCCTTAATTCTTTTTTCTTTCCACATTAATAATACCTAATTTTTAGAAAAATTAGCATATAAATGAATCAAGGTACAGAATACTTCAAGTTAAAAAATCTATTCCTGTTTCACTGTTGTTTATTTTTTTTTTATTTTTGTTTGTTTGTTTGTTTATCGTCACCCGAGGATATTTTTTCATTGATTTTGAGGGAGAGTGGAAGGGTAGGGTAGAGGCAGAGAGAGAAACATCAATGTGAGAGAGGCATATCATGGTTGCCTCCTGTACATGCCCTGACCTGGGCCAGGATGGAGGTACATGCCTTTGACTGTAATCTAACCCGGGACCCTTCAGTCCTCAGGCCGACACTCTATCCACTGAGCCAAACTAGCTAGGGCCTGTTTCACTATTAATTGTTAAATATATTGATCATATCGGTGTATTTTAGCTAATCATTTTGTCTAGAGTGATTGTAGCTACAGGATGAAACAACATTCTCAGTTTATTCAGTTGTTACAAATGTAGGAGGAGAAGTGGAAATACAAATAACAAGATTCCATGCAGAACCAAGAGTCCACTTCCTTTTCTCTCACAGATACTGTTTTATAAACCACTAGAGGACCAGTGCATTCGTGCACCAGTGGGGTCCCTCGGTGTGGCCTGTGGGGATCAGGCCGAAATTGGCAGTCCAACGCCTCCTGGCGCTCCTGCCTGCTGCCCCCACTCATCTTGGGCCCGCTGCACCTGTGCTGGCTTGCGCCCAGTCAGTCCCAATCGGGAGAGGCTTGCGCCAGCACAGCAGTGCTTACCAGCCATGAGCCCTGTGTCTGGCAACCGAAGGTCAGCTGAAAGGCACTCCGCCTGTGGGAGTGCACTGACCATCAGGGGGCAGCTCCTGCATGGAATGTCTGCCCCCTGGTGGTCAATGCACATCATAGCAACCAGTTGACCAGTCGTTTGGTCGCTTAGGCTTTTATATATAAAGATGGTGGTGATTTTCCTGGCCATGCTATTAAATATATTTGGTCAGATTACATTCTAAATTAAACCACTTCATTGGATTAAATGTATGGGACACTTGATTTTATAAAACTACTTCATAGCTGGATAATGTAGAGTATCCCTTAGGCTATCTTCTTGCAAAAGAGTGCTGTTGGGTTAAATGAACAAGAGAAAGCAGGTAATAATATAATGTTAGGACTATCTTTATAAAATAATTCAATTTATATTTTGTGATAAGTTCAATAATACCTTAGAAAACCATGGTGTGTGCCAAATACATCCATTGGTTTGTTCAGATAAAGTTTTGATAGCTAATATTATTAACTATACTATTTAGTTAATGTTATTAACAAAAGTTGGGACCTTAATGTGAAATGTGATATGAATGCATATTATCAGTTACTAGTAGCTCTGCGCATTAATCTGTGCATGAATAGCTCGCTGCCGCTTGCCTCAGCTGGCCTGCCGACCCACTGCCACTTGCAGCTCTCCACTGCATATAGATCGCAGCTCCGCCCTCCTGTAGCTCTCCTGTAGCTCTCCCCCACTTGTAGCTCACTGTCTTGCCCTCCTGGTGATCGGTCATTACGCATCACGGTGTAATGACCATTAGCATATTAGCTCTTTATTATTTAGGATTCTGAATAAATATTATTATTATCATAAAATTAATAACCCATATTTCACAATTCAGACTAGAGTGATGTAATTTATAAATAATACTAATATTGAATATTTTTTGCCCACTCTTCCAATGTTGGACATAAGACAGGTAAAGTAGACATTGGTGGGAACATGCATCTTAGCTGATTTTATGTGTGTGTGTCCAGTGAATTTTTAATTCTTTAAAAGATGAAAATGTTGCATTAGACACCAAGGAGTAAAATTAATCCAGCAGTAGTAGATAACTGAAAATATTGATTATTATGCATTTTTCATATCCTAGCTAATAAGAGTAATGTGCAAATTAACAATCACTCCACCACACCCACCAGCCAATCAGAGCAAGTATGCAAATTAACCCCAGCTAAGATGGCTGCGGCCACAGAGAGCAGGAGGGAGGCTTGAATTTCCCTGGCAATGGAGGAAACCAAGCTTTCCACACACCCTGGCAGGCCCAGGCCTCCACTCAAGGCTACAAAGTTTCAATTATAGAAGTTAAATAAATTCCAACAGAAATGGCGGCAGCCACGGAGCTGGAAGAGCCGGAGGCTAGGGTTGCCCTGGGCAATGGAGAAAGCCAAGCTTCTGCAGCCCTGGCCAGCCTAGGCCTCCACTCCAGACTACAAAGTTTCAATTATAGAAGATAAATAAATTCCAACAGAAATAGCTGCCGCCATGGAGCGAGCAGGAGGCTTTGCTCCACTCCAGGCTACAAAGTTTCAATTGCAGAAGATAAATTCCAGATACCAGGGCCTCCGCTTGGGTCGCTAGGGGGTGTGGCTGACCTGCAAACCACCACAGGCCTCTCGCCCAGGCCGCCCCATGCCCCAAGGGAAACCCCACCCTGATCAGGGATACCCTTCAGGGCAAACCAGCTGGCCCCCACCCATGCACCAGGCCTCTGTCCTATCTAATAAAAGAGTAATAAACAGATTGACCATCACTCCAACACACAAGATAGCTGCCCCCATGTGGTCAAAGATCCTGCCCCCATGTGGACACAAGATGGCCACCACAAGATGGCCAGCAGGGGAGGGCAGTTGGGAGGGACCAGGCCTGCAAGGGAGGGCAGTTGGGGGCGATGAACCCTGTAGGGGAGGGCAGTTAGGGGTGACCAGGCTGGCAGACGAGGGAAGTTGGGGGCAAACAGGATGGCAGGGGAGCAGTTAGACATCAATCAGGCTGGCATGGGACTGGTTAGGGGGTGATCAGGATGGCAGGCAGAAGCGGTTAGGGGCAATCAGGAAGGCAGGCAGGCGAGCAGTTGGGAGCCAGCAGTACTGGAATGTGAGAGGGATGTCCGACTGCCCGGTTAGACCCGATCCCGGTGCGATCAGGCCTAAACAGCAGTCGGACATCCCTCGAGGGGCCCCGGATTGGAGAGGGTGCAGGCTGGGCTGAGGGACCACCCCCCCTCCCCCGCCGTAATCGAATTTCATGCACTGGGCCTCTAGTCCATAATATAAAGTGATTCTGTAAATTTTTTGCCAGCTACTAGAAGATTTATGATAGTTCTTTGAATGCATCTGCCAAAGTTTCATCAATAGAAAAGTGAGGTCAACCAAATTCCTTTGATTATATCAGCAGACATAAAGCAGTGACATTTATATGTCCTCAGATAAAAGTTTATAACTTTAACAACACAATAAATGGTCAAGATTTTAGCCATTTGCCAGGTCTTCTAACTATATACCAGAGAATTTCATGTGTACCTGGCATGAACCACCTTTATAAAACAGAACTGCCTGTGCTTGATTACTTCTTAAATATTATGATAAAATATACCTTCACTGAGATAAGAATACCTGTCACATTTTTTCTGCAATTTATATAAAAATAAAATGAACCTTCTAGAAATATGCAAAACATATTAGCCTGATGTTTTCACCTTGGGAATGTGAGTGAAAGATGAAACAGAGGGCCAGAGACCAGGGAGCAGGGACCAAGACACAGGCTTTATTGGAGAGAAGACCCCTGGTGGCTCCCTTCCAGAGGGAAAAAAAGAGGGTGTGCCAGGGTGTAAGCGCCTTTTGAGTGGAGGAAAGGAGGAGACAGGGCTTAGGGCACTCAGCTGATGAGTGATTTCATGTAAGGCACATGATTAGGGACCTAGGAACTTAGGAATTGGGGGCTTAGGGTATTTGGCAGCTGCTGATTGGTGGTTCAATGTACAGTCCATATAAGGTGTTCAGGAATGTCTAGCTGCAGGTAGACTTTATGTCATACTCGTCCATCAGTTGGGGGAAGGGACAATCTATCATTGAGTATGTCACTTGTTTGCCATTAGTCAAGTTCCTCATTTTAAAAAGTGGTCTTGGACTCTACTGCTGGAGATCCTATAGTAAAATGATTTAATGTCCAGAGATTTCAACCCTGGGCTGTGAATCAAAATCAACTGAGGGAATTCTCATTCAGTATTTTGGGATAGAACTCTGGGATATGTCCTTTTAAAGAAGAGCTACAAGTGACTCAAACCTAGCCAGGATATGGAATAGTGATTTTATATTATTTGGTGCAAAGAACAGAATGAGAATCTCAAACCTATATATTGCTTATAACTTATCTCAATATTATACCTTGCTAAGAAAAAAAAATGTAAGCGTTTGTAGCAGTTGTAAAATAGCTGCCATATATCTCATTATAAGAAAAGATAGTTATAGTGTTACTGGTAGAAAAAATGATTAGAATGGGCAATGCATTAGGCTTCTCCAGAGAACAGACCTAATAGTAAAGTAGATCATTAATATAAGAGCAGAGAAGAGGGGGAGAATGAGAGAGTGAAAAGCTGAGAGAGAGATTCATTTAAGTAATGGGCTTATGTGATTGTGGGGGCTAGCAAGTGAGAAATCTGCAGGGCAGGTGAGCAGGGTGGAAATTCAGGCAAAAGTTCATATTGTAGTCTTGAGTTCTAAGACTGGAAAATTCAGACAGAATTTCTATTTTGCAATCTGTAGGCATAGGTCATTCTCTTTTTTAAAAATTTATTTTACCGAGGAAGGAAAGGAAAGGGACACATCCATAGGAAAGAGACACATCCATGGGACCCACAACCCAGGCATGTGCCCTGACTAAGAATCAAACCTGTGACCTTCTGGTACATGGGCCAACACTCTAACCAGCTCAGGTGATAATTCTTTCTTTTGGGAGGCTTTCAGCCTTTGCTCCCAAGGCTTTCAACTGATTGGATGATGCTAATGCACACTATAGAGGGATTATCTGTTTTATTAAAAGCCTACTTATTTAAATGTTAATCACATCTGAAAAACACCATGGTAACTTCTAGACAAAACAACTGGGTACCATAGCCTAGCCAAGTTTACACATAAAATTAACCATCACATCTGGTAAACTTTAGTGAGGGCTGATGCCAGCAGAAGAATGTCTAAGTGAGTTCAATCAGAGTGAATGTGAGTGGGTATATAAGAAGGGTTGGTCATGCTGTGTGGGTGGGGGAAGGAGCAAGGTTGCAAACCACCTGAGTCTGTTGGGGCATGAAAATGGTGTCCTGAGTCAGTGTTAAGTCTACAGTAAATTTGGAAGGCAACTGAGTGTGGGAAGAGGCACACAGTAGCCTTTCCTTGTGTCTCATGTCCTCTATAGTTTGGAGTAGTTCTGGTCAGATTTGGGACTAGTTAGGCATCATTTAACCAGTGAGTCTCATCATATTGATTTTCATAGTTTATTCTCATTCCCTTTTTCACCTGTTCATTCATTATATGCTGCTCAAGTTAGTCTTTCAACTTGCTTGAGCATTTGCTTATTAGCTTGGTGGGTGTTGCTTTGGGTTGTCAGTTCTGCAGTATTCGTTTTTGGAGTAACACTTCATACTAAGGCAGTTACTGCCTGTTGATTGAACAGGCCAGTTGTAATTTCTCTGCACTCTATAATGAAGTCACTTTTCTTTGATCCAGGAAAAGGTGAGTGGTATTTGCATAAGCAAGTTGCTTCCTTTTCTACATTTTTTTTTTTTTACTGCCACTTGGATACTTGCACATTTTGTATCTCCTTAGCTCTTCTATCATGACTCCATTATCCTGTGGAACTACCAGTTATTTACATATTATCTCAGTGAGTTATTTTGTCCACAGGCTCCTCTGTCTGATATTTCCTTTCTCATTTTGTATGTGCTGAATTTTAATTTTCTCCAAATTTGGCTACGTTGCATAATACCATTAATTAAAGCTGTGGTTTTTAAAGACTAAACATAGTTTTGGGCTTCTATAAGGCACAGCGCTCTTGAAAAGTAATTCTCAGATTTTGGTGTGTATAAGAATCATTGAAAGACCCTGTGAAATGTTGACTCTTGGCTCCATATTTAGAAAATTTTAAAGCATATATGGAGAAAAGGATTACACATTTGCAATTTAAAGGAACTAGTTTATTTCTGGTATGCTTAATAGCTATTCTATTTTGATACATCACAATGCAATATACACTTTAAAAAAAACACACCTAAATTTGGTGGAGAATAATTTTAGATTTAGAGAACAGTTGTAAAGATAGTACAAAGTGTCCCCATGTACTCAAACCTTCTTCTGCTAATGTTATCTTACATAGTACATGTGTTAAAACTAAAAAAATGTTGATATATTACTTTTAATTAAACTCTAGGCTTTATTCAGATATATAGATTATTCTTTACAATAATTTTTTTTCTATTCAGAATTCAATTTAGTGTTTCATATTAAATTTAGTTGTCATATTTCTTTATTTTTCTGTGGTCTTTCAGAGGTTTTTAGCCTTTCCTTGTTTCCCATGTCTTATATATTTTGGAGCAGTATTGGTCAAATATGTTGCAGAATGTCCACAAATTTAGGTTTATTAGGATTTTCTCATGATTAGACTGAGTTCTAGGTTTTGGGGAAGAACACCATAGAGGTAAAGTGTCCTTCTCATCACATTTTATCTGGGGGTACATGATACCAATGTGGTGAAGTCTGTTGAATTTCTTCACTGTAAAATTACTGTTCTTCTCTTTCTCATAATCTATCATTTGGAATTCAGCCAAGACTTGAAGGAGGGTGTTTACCTACACTTCCTGGAGAAAGGAATATCTACATCTATTATATGACATTCCTTTTTAAAAAATCTATTTTAAAATTTATTTCAGAGAGTAAGGGGGGAGCAGACAGAGAGATCAATGATGAGAGAGAATCATTGATCGGCTGCCTCCTGCACACCCCACACTGGTGATTGATCCCGCAACTGGGGCATTTGCCCTGACCGGGAATTGAACTGTGACCTCCTGGTTCATAGGTCGACACTCAACCACTGATCCTCACCAGCCTGGAATATATGACATTATTTATAAGAAATATTTATAACTTCTTCCCCATTTATTTGTGATTTCAATTATATCAGTAGGGACTCAAGAATATTTTATATTGTGCTATAACTTTAAGTTTTATTAATTTTTTTGCTCAAATTGTTTTAGTTTAGGCTATCAGGTACTCCTTCAGTTCGGCTCCTCTGTTCCTTTGATCTGACCCCCATCCTTTTGTATTGTTTTTCTGTGTTTTTTTCCCATTTTTTAAAGTAAAGTATTATATGTGTACATATCTTATCATTGCCACCTCCACCCCACTCCCATACATGCCCTCACCCCCCAGTTTTTTGCATCCATTGGTTATGCTTATATGCATGCATACAAGTCCTTCGGTTGATCTCTTATCTCCTGCACCTCTCCTTAACCTTCCCACTGTAATTTGACAGTCTGTTTGATGCTTTACTACCTCTGTATCTATCTTTTTGTTCATCAGTTTATAATGTTCTTTATTATCCACAAATGAGTGAGGTCATGTGGTATTTTTCTTTCATTGACTGGCTTATTTCACTTAGCATAATATTTTCCAGTTCCATCCAGGTTGCTGCAAATGGTAAGAATTCCTTCTTTTTTATGGCAGCATAGTATTCCATTGTGTGGATGTACCATAGTTTTCTGATCCAGTCATCTGTTGACAGGCACCTAGGCTGTTTCCAAATCTTAGCTATTGTAAATTGTGCTGTTATGAACATAGGGGTGCATATATCCTTTCTGATTAGTGTTTCTATTTTCTTAAGATATATTCCTAGTAGTGGGATTACTGGGTTAAATGGGAGTTCCATTTTCAGTTTTTTGAGGAAACTCCATACTGTTCTCCACAGTGGCTTCACCAGTCTGCATTCCAACCAGCAGTGCACGAGGGTTTCTTTTTCTCCACAACCTCGCCAACACTTGTCTTAATTTTATTTGTTGATGATAGGTGTGAGATGGTACCGCATTGTCGTTTTGATTTGCATCTCTCGGATAATTAGTGACTTTGAGCATGTTTTCATGTGTCTCTTGGCCTTCCTTCTGTCTTCTTTTGAAAAGATTCTAGTTGGGTCCATTGCCCTTTTTTTTTATTGGATCATTTATCTTCCTTTTATTAAGTTGTATAAGTTGCCTGTAGATTTTGGAGTTAAACCTTTATCAGTGATAACATTTGCAAATATGTTCTCCCATAGAGTGGGCTTTCTTGTTGTTTTGTTGATGGTTTCTGTTGCTGTGATAAAGCTTTTTATTTTGATGTAGTCCCATTTTTTTATTTTCTCTTTAGCTTCCATTGCCCTAAAAGCAGTATAAGTGAAGCAGTCCTTTCAGCATATGTCTGAGATTTTGCTGCCTGAGGATTCCTCTAGTATTTTCATGGTTTCCCGTCTTATGTTTAAGTCCTGTATCCATTTTGAGTTTATTTTTGTGTATGGTGTAAGTTGGTGGTCTAGTTTCATTTTTTTTTTTGCATGTATCTGTCCAATTTTCCCAACACCATTTGTTGAAGAGACAGTCTTGACTCCATTGTATCTTCATGCCTCCTTTGTCAAATATTAATTGAGCATAGTGGTTTGGGTTGATATCTGGATTCTCTATTCTATTCCATTGATCTATATGTCTGTTCTTGTGCCAGTTCCAGGCTGTTTTGAGACCACTGGCTTTGAAATACAACTTGAAATCTGGTATTGAGATCCCACCTACGTTATTCTTCTTTCTCAGGATTGCTGTGGCTATTTGCAGTCTTTCTTTATTCCAGTCGAATTTTTGGAAAGTTCTTTCTAGGTCTGTGAAATATGTCGTTGGTATTTTGATGAGGAGTGCATTGAATCTATAGATTGCTTTGGATAGTATGGACATTTTAATGATGTTGATTCTACCAATCCATGAACATGGTATGTTCTTCCATCTGCTTACATCTTTATCTGTCTCTTTTTTTAGTGTCCTGTAGTTTTCCACATATAGGTCTTTTATCACCTTAGTTAAGTTTATTCCTAGGTATCTTAATTTTTTTGGTGCGATGGTAAATGGGATTGCTTTTTAATTCTGTCTTACTGTAAGTTCACTATTTGTGTATAGAAATGCCATAGATTTCTTGGTGTTAATTTTGTATCCTGCTACATTGCTGAATTCATTTATTAAGTATATTAGTTTTTGTTGGATTCTTTCAGGTATTTTATGTAGAATATCATGTCATCTGCAAATAAGGAATGCTTTATTTCTTCTTTTCCAATTTATATGCCTTTCATTTCTTCTTCTTGTCTAATTGCAATGGATAATACTTCCAGTACTATGTCGAACAGGAGTGGTGAGAGTGGGCATCCCTGTCTTGTTCCTATTCTTAGGGAAAATGGTTTTAGTTTTTGTCCATTGAGTATGATGTTAGCTGTAAGATTATCATATATAGCTTTTATTATGTTGAGGTATGATCCTTCTATTCCAACCTTGTTGAGTTTTTATTAAGAAAGGGTGTTGGATTTTGTCAAATGCTTTTTCTGCATAAATTGATATGACTATGTGATTTTTATCTCTCAATTTGCTTATGTGATGTATCATGTTTATTAATTTGTGGATATTGTACCATCCATGCATTCCTGGGATAAATCCTACTTGGTCATGTTGTATGATCTTTCTGATGTACTGCTGGATCCAATTTGCTAGAATTTTGTTGAGGGTTTTTGCATCTATGTTCATGAAGGATATTGGCCTGTAATTCTCTTTCATTGTGTTGTCTTTATCTGGTTTTGGTATTAGGATGATGCTGGCTTCATAGAAGGAGCTTGTAAGTGTTCCTTCCTCTTGAAATTTTTGGAATAGTCTGAGGAGGATAGGTTTTAGTTCTTCCTTGAATGTTTGGTAAAACTCCCCTGTGAAGCCGTCTGGCCCTGGGCTTTTGTTTGCCGGAAACCTTTTGATGACTGCTTCAATTTCTTCCATAGTTATTGGCCTATTGAGAAGTTTATATTCTTTCTGATTGAGTTTTGGAAGGTTATACTTTTCTAATAATATGTCCATTTCCTCCAGGTTGTCCAGTTTGTTGGAATAGAGTTGTTCATAGTACTTTTTAACAATCCTTTGTATTTCTGTAGGGTCTGTTGTTATTTCTCCTCTTTCATTTCTGATTTTGTTTATTTGTGTCCTCTCTCTTTGCTTCTTGGTGAGCCTGGGTAGAGATTCATCGATCATGTTCATACTTTTAAAGAACCAGCTCTTGGTTTTGTTGATCTTTTGTATTGTTTTTTTGGTCTCTATATTGTTTATCTCTGCTCTGATCTTTATTATTTCCTTCCTTCTCCTTACACTGGGCTTTTCTTATTGCTCTCTTTCTAACTCTGAGTCATAGGGCTAAGTAATTTATTACCATTGTTTCTTGTTTTTTTGCAATAGGCTTGTAGAGCCATGAACTTCCCTCTCAAGACTGCTTTCGCTGTGTCCCATAGATTTTGGATTGTTGTGTTTTCATTGTTGTTTGTTGCTATGATGTTTTTTACTTCTATTTGATCTTTCTGGTAACCCAGTCATTGTTTAAATGCATGCTATTTAGTCTCCATGTGTTTGATTTTTTTGTGGTTGATTTCCAGTTTTATGACATTGTGATCTGAGAAGATGCTGGTTATGATTTCTATCTTCTTGAATTTGAAGAGACTTTGCCTGTGACCCAATATATGGTTTATCTTTGAAAATGACACATGTGCACTTGAGAAGAATGTATATTCTGTGGCTTTGGGTGAAATGTTCTGAAGATGTCAATTAATTCCATCTGGTCTAGTGAGTCATTTAGGATTGATGTTTCTTTGCTGATTGTTTTTAGAGGATTTGTCCAATGGTGATAGTGGGGTATTAAAGTCTCCTACTCTGATTGTATTGCTGTCAATCTCTCCCTTGATATCCCCCAAGAGTTTTTTTATGTATTTGGGTGCTCCTGTATTGGATGAGTATATGCTTACCAGAGTTATTTCTTCTTGTTGGATTGTTCCCTTTAGTATTATGAAGTGGCCTTCATTTTCTCTTGTTATGTCCTTCACTTTGAGATCTAATTTGTGAGATATAAGTATTGCTACACCAGCTTTTTTTCATTTCCGTTCGCCTGAAAAACCTTTTTCCATCCCTTCACCCTCAGTCTGTTTGCGTCGTTTTTTCTGAAGTGGGTTTCTTGTAGACAGTAGATATATGGGTCTTGTTTGCTTATCCAACCCTTTACCCTATGTCTTTTGATTGGGGCATTTAATCCATTTACATTTAAAGTTGTTATTGATAGGTACTTATTTGTCTCCATTTTTATTCTTTACCTCTGTGTTCCTTCTTCGCTTCCTATTACTTTTTTTTACAGCCCACCCTTGAGCATTTCTTGCATTGCTGGTTTGGTGGTAATAAATCCCTTAGTCCTTTTTTGTCTGTGAAGCTCCTGATTTCACCTTCAATTTTGATTGATAGCCTTGCTGGGTACAGTATTCTTGGATTCAGACCCTTCCTTTGCATGACTTTGTATATTTCATTCCATTCCCTTCTGGCCTGATGAGTTTCTGTTGAGAAATCAGTTGCTAGTCTGATGGGGGTTCCTTTGTATGTAACTTTCTGTCTCTCTCTGGCCGCTTTTAAGATTCTTACTTTGTCGTTGGTGTTTGCCAATTTAGTTATAATGTGCCTTGGCATTGGTCTTTTGGGGTTCATTTTGTTTGGGACTCTGTGAGCTTCTTGGATTTGTGTGGGTTTTTTCTTCCCTATATCAGGAAGCTTTCTGTCATTATTTCTTCAAACAGGTTTTCTATTCATTGCTCAGTTTCCTCTCCTTCTGGAACCCCTATTATGCATATGTTGTTTTGTTTCTTGTTGTCCCAAAGTTCCCTTATGCTTTCCTCCTGCTTTTTTTTTTTCTTCTAGAAGCTGCTCTATTTGGGTATTTTTTCCCACCTTGCCTTCTAGCTCACTGATGTGGTCCTCTGCTTCTTCTAGTCTACACTTGATGCTTTCTATTGAGTTCTTTACAGCAGTATGTCATTTTTCATTTTTTCTTGGTTCTTCTTCATTTCCTCTTGGTTCTTACTCATATTGTTGAATTTGTCTTCCATTCTTTCCAGTCACCTTATGACCATTTCTCTGAATTCTTTCTCTGACAGGTTGCTTGCCTGTATTTCATTTACTTCCTTTTCTGGTGATGCCTGCTTTTCTTTCATATTCGGGCTGTTTCTTTTTCGCCACATGGTCTCTCTTCTCTGGATGTCTGCTTATGTAGTTCTCTCTCTCCTGAATTGATTTAAAGGCACAAAATACAACACAACCAGGTACAACACACAAGGCACTGAACAGAAATGTATTCATGATATTAATAACCCCAAATAAAGGTGACCACCAGAGAAAGGCAAATTAGGTGATAGGAGTGAAAAAGAAGAGGGAAAAAAGGAGTGCCAAAATGAAATTTGGAAAAGGAAAAAAAAAGTAAGTGAGAAAAAATAGAGAAAAATAAAGAAAAAGGGAACAAATGATATATAAGGGGGAAAAACTCCAATAGAACAGCCACTAATCCCAGCAAATTCCAGAAACAAGTACCTGGAGATTAATACAAACTACAAACAACAACGAATATCAAGTGAGTCGAGGGAAAACAGAAGCAAAAAACAAAACAAAAGAATAATCAAAACAATCTCACAAAATAGCATAAAAATTCGATATAATAAACATTCAAGCAAACAACAACAAAAGGACAAAGAGAAAAACAATTTTTTGGGTAGTTAAGACAGAGAAGAGAAAGGTGTGTATGGACTTGGAGCAGGGAGTTGGAAATTAGATATATAATTAGGGTGAAATTTTAGCAGGGGGTAAAAAGAAAGAATAGGGAAAATCTAAAGCAGGAAATGGGTAAGAGAAACAGGACACCAAAAGGGCAAAAGTTAGGAAGAGAGTGATGGCATAAAGGTATAGTTGAGATATTGTAAAACGATGCTACAGGAAAGATGAAAATAGAATGTAGAGCACTAACCCCAAAGTAAAATAAAGAGAAAATAAAATAACACTTATAAGAAAAATAAAGTTAAGAGTAGTAGGAATTATACTGTTTGAAAATGAAAATGTAATAATTAAAAAGGTAAAATCAAGTGAGGAAAAAAGAAAAAATAGTTTAAGTAAAAGATAAAAATAAAAATAAATAAATAAATAAATAAATAATAAAAAATAAAATGTACAGTAGTGAAGGTCATTCACTTCCTCTATTGTTCTGTTTGGCATGCCTGTTTCCCAGTCAGGACAGTATTGCAGTTCCCTGCATTCCACTGCTCCTCAGTTTTGTAAGCCAGTCCTAATTTTTAAGCAGGCAGTGTCTTAATTTCTCATATTCCTTTATTTGTGATTACACAAGAGTCAATTTGTGATTCAGCCCCTGGGTGGCAGTGTTTCTGGATTGACCTCTGGGTCTATAGGTCCTCTCTAGCCTGTACTTAGATCCTGCTTTCCCTGTGGCACTCAGTACCGGTTTGTGGGAGTGGGCTGCTCCAGAGCTGGCTCTCTGAAGGTCACTCCCCGCTCCGATCCCCAGGTTCCAGAAAAACAACTTTCCCCTGCAGTCTCCCAGGGTGTCCCCAACTGGGTGATCCTATGTACTGGGCTTAGTAATCAGAAGCAAGGATTTGAAGAGGAAAAAGCCCAAGTGTGCCAACAATGGGGCTGCAGGCAAGTCTGCTCAGTCCCCCTTCCCCCCTTTGGTCTAAGCAACCGGCACACTTTTAAAATTTTTAGGCTGTTCTTTTGCGTCAGATAAAAATGGGTTGCTTTTTATAGATCCCTTCTGTTAGAAGCTCTGAGGACCCCCTTCCACATTCACAGATCATGCCAGCCCCAACAGCCATGGATTTTTCTAGGCGCAGACTTCCCCTGGTCCTCCAGCTCCTGCAGTGTGCGCGTTTCTCTGTCCTGCCAGGACCAGAGACCTCACCTTATCCCAGGCGAAATCTGACCTTTCCATGGTGGAGTGTAGAGCTCCTCTGAATCCACATGTTTGCGCCAATTGGCGACCGGTATTCTGGGGTTCGCAGCTGTTCAGTGGGTGCCACACTTGTAGATTTTCAGGCTTCTGATAATATCCACATTCCCCTTCAAGATGGCGTGGTCTCTGCATCCCAGCTGGTGGCTCTGGGAGGGAACCCAGCAGCAGTGGGGGCTGCCTGGTCAGGGGATCCCCGTCCACCAGTCCCCCACCTTCTCCTGGAGTATAGCTGTCCCTTAACTCTCCAACAAACACTCCCCGTGTGACCCTCAGCTGTTCTTTCTTTCTGCTCCGGGACAAGGCTCGGGACACGTCTATCTATTCCACCGCCATTTTTTTTCTCAAGACTCAGTCTTTTTTTTTGTTGTTTATTTTTTGAGCAGTTTCATATTGATTGCTAGAATTAGTCATTTCTCCAAGGATGTCTGGGTTTTTATTTGTTTTTGTTATTTTGGAGGCTATTTAAAAACCAAGGTCTGGGCACTGGATGTGCTTGTTGTTACTTGGGTGTCATCGTTTCTAGTCTATGAGAAGACAGAACTATGAAATATGTGCATGTATACTAACCAATAAATACATACATAGCTATAATAATTTCTTTCCATAGATCTGCCTCTATACATATTGTACTAAATAAGAGTTCATTCTAATGCCTAAGACTCTAATCCAATATCACACAGTTTATTCTAGCCTTATCCCTTGCTTATTTCCAACTTTTATTGCCAGTAAGAATCTGACTCACATTATTTACCATTTATTTACTTATTTGTTCAATCCTAGTATAAATATAGTTTCATATTTTTCATTATAATGATGAAAAACATATAACATACAATTTTCCATTATAGCTCACATTAAATATTATTCTCTATTAGTTTCAGGTGCACAACATAGTTGTTAGACAATCATATACGTTACAGAGTGGTCCTCCTAATATTTCAAGTACCCTCCCCCCCGGCCCATACATAACTATTACAATATTATTTTTTTTTCATCTATTGACCTCTCTCTGGCCACTCCCACCCCCAGCAAATGCCCTCACCGAGTGACTGTGTTCATTGGTAATGCTTATATGCATACATACAAGTTCTTTGGTTGATCTCTTACCGCACCTCCCCCCCCCCACTTTCCCTCTGAGGTTTGACAGTCAGTTCGATGCTTCTCTGTCTCTGGATCTATTTTTGTTCATCAGTTTATGTTGCTCACTATATTCCACAAATGAGTGAGATCATGTGGTATTTATCTTTCTCTGACTGGCTTATTTCACTTAGCATAATGCCCTCCAGACCCATCCATGCTATTGCAAATGGCAAGAGTCCCTTCTTTTTTACAGCAGTGTAGCGTTCCATTGTGTAGATGTACCACTGTTTTTTAATCCACTTATCTGCTGATGGGCACTTAGGTTGTTTCCAAGTCTTGGCTATTGTAAATTGTGCTACTATGAACATTGGGATGCATATGTCCTTTCTGATTTCTTGGGATATATTCCTAGAAGTGGGATTGCTGGGTCAAATGGGAGTTCCTTTTTTAATTTTTTGAGGAAACTCCATACTGTTTTCCACAGTGGCTGCACCGGTCTGCTTTCCCACCAGGAGTGCACAAGGGTTCCTTTTTTGTCCATATCCTCGCCAGCACCTTTCATTTGTTGATTTGTTGTTGATAGCCATTCTGACAGGTGTGAGTTGATACCTCATTGTTTTTTTGATTTGCATCTCTTGGATGATTAGTGACTTTGAGCACGTTTTCATGTCTCTTGGCCTTCTATATGTTCTCTCTTGGAAAGTGTCTATTTAGGTATTTTGCCCATTTTTTGATTGGATTGTTTATCTTCCTTTTGTTAAGTTGTATGAGTTCCCTGTAAAGTTTGGAGATTAAACCCGTATCAGAGATAACATTGGCAAAGATGTTCTCCCATGCAGTGGGCTTTCTTGTTGTTTTGTTGATGGTTTCTTTTGTTGTGCAGAAGCTTTTTGTTTTGATGTAGTCCCACTTGTTATCTCCTTAATTTCCATTGCCCTAGCTATATTGGTAAAGATATTGCTACGACAAATGTCTGATATTCTTAGAGCTGCCTGTGGTTTACTCTAAGGTTTTTATAGTTTCCCATCTTACCTTTAAGTCCTTTATCATTTTAGAGTTTATTTTTATGCATGGTGTAAGTTGGTGGTCAGGTTTCATTTTTTTGCATGTATCTGTCCAATTTTCCCAGCACCATTTATTGAAGATACTCTCTAGACTCCATTGTATGCTCTTGCCTCCTTTGTCAAATATTAATTGAGCATACTGGCTTGGACCAATTTCTGGGTTCTCTGTTCTGTTTCATTGGTCTATATATCTGTTCTTGTGCCAGTACCAGGCAGTTTTGAGAACAGTGGCTTTGTAATACAGCTTGATATATGATATTGAGATTCCTCCTACTTTGTTCTTCTCAGGATTGCTGTGGCTATTTGGGATCTTTTCTTATTCCAGATGAATTTTTGGAGAGTTTGTTCTAGGTTTGTGAAATATGCCATTGGTATTTTAATGGGGATTGCATTGAATCTATAGATTGCTTTGGGTAGTATGGACATTTTAATGATATTGATTCTTTCAGTTCTTGAACACAGTATATTCTTCCATTTGTTTGTCCTCCTCTATCTTTTTTCAATGTCCTGTAGTTTTCTGAGTACAGGTCTTTTACCTCCTTAGTTAAGTTTATTCTTAAGTATCTTAATTTTTTGTTGCAATGGTAAATGGGATTGCTTTTTCAATTTCTCTTTCTGTGAGTTCATTATTGGTGTATGAAAAAGCCATAGATTTCCAGGTGTTAATTTTGTATCCTGCTACATTGCCGAATTTATTTATTTATTTATTTATTTATTTATTTATTTAATTTAAATATATTTCATTGATTTTCTACAGAGAGGAAGAGAGCGGGATAGAGAGAAACATAGATGATAGAGAAACATCGATCAGCCGCCTCCTGCACACCCCCCACTGGGGATGTGCCCGCAACCAAGGTACATGCCCCTGACCGGAATCGAACCCGGGACCCCTCAGTCTGCAGGCCGACGCTCTATCCACTGAGCCAAACCGGTTTCGGCCCGAATTTATTTATTAAGTGTAATAGTTTTTTATGGATTATTTAGGGTTTTCTATGTACAATATCATGTCATCTGTGAATTAGTTTCATATTTTTAACCAAACATACCCTGATTAAACGTATTCGTCATCTAAAATTTTATTTATATACAGTTATTTTTTGTTTGTTCTTACATTTTACAATAAAAACATTTTAAAAGTTACTTATGTCACCCCTTTTTTCCTACCCCCTTCCATATAGTTATATCATATACTGGTAATGAAGTTAGATTCATTACTTACAGCCTGCATTCCATCGTTAGATACCCTGATTTTGTTGTTCTTAATTCTCACTGGAGGATTTTATCCCCCATTGGTTTTAGAGAGAGTGGAAGGGAAGGGTTAGGGGAGAGAGGAGAGAGAGAAACATCAATGTGAGAGAGCCATATCAATTTCTTGCCTTCTGCATGTGCCCCAACTGGGAAGGGGAACCTGCAACCTAGGTAAGGTAGATGCTCTTGTTCAAAATCAAACCTGTGACCCTTTGGTTTGCGGGCCAACTCTCTAGCCACTGTGGCACACCAAACAGGGCTGTTTGCTTGTTTTTTAAATACACACATTAAAGTTCACCCTTTGATGTACTGTTCTGAGTTTTGACAAATGGGTAGTCATGTTGTTGGAGAGTGGGAATTTTTGAGCACTACTGAGGCCATGGACTATGCCCCAGATAGAGATGTCAGTGCTGACACCAGGCCAGGCCTTGAGATAGGGTCTCATGGCCCCTTGCCAGCACGTAGGCCTTCTTTCATAGATCACTGTCAGCTTTCTGAAGAACAGGATGACCCTGTAAATAACATGGTCATCGATGGCATGATCCTGACGTTGCTTGGGAAAACTGTTTTGTCTTGGGTTGCTTGTTCTGCAAAAACAGGATGTGGTAAATGGGCTTAAAAGTGGTCTTACACAAAGGGTCGTGGCTGCTCTCTGGACTCCCTGCATGGAGAATGGCAGAGCAGTCGCCTGGGCAGCTAATAAAGGCTCCCTAAATTTTAATTTGGTCTGGGATCCAGTGGTTGTTTACTCGCGTACACTCCACAACTTTTGGAGATGCCCCAGCAAGATAACCAGCCTTTGCCTGGTCCTGTGACCAGAGCCCACCAGGGTCCCCGGACTCTCCAACCCAGGGGGAAATCTCTGAGAGATGTTCCTCAGGCCCGGGACTGGTAGAGGTCAGAAACCCCGCCTGCTAAATTTCTTGATTGACTCTGATCGGAGCCACCTGGATCTGGTTCTTACCGGTAAGAATCTTACTTCAGGTTCTGTGGGCACCCATCTAGGGTCTCTGAAAGGCTGGACGCAGCACTACTTCCAACACCAGATCCCAGCACACGACGGTGCCCAGCAATCCTCAGTTGGTTGTCATTGTCTTTGTTATTCTGTGTTATTGTGGTCTAATTGTCTCTATCATTAGAATGGGTCAGTCTGCTTTATGTTCTTCTGTCTATACTCCCCTACAATGTTTTTTGAAAAATTTTCAGCAATTCAAGTGACAAGCGGATGATTACGGAGCCTCCATTAATGCTTTTGATTTACAGAAATTTTGTGAGCAGGAATGGCCGACTTTCTCAAATCCCAGTGAGTGGAAGGGGGAGCTTGATCACCTCCCAGAAGTAAATAACTCAGACTGTCTGGTGTATAAATGTAAGTGTGAGAGTCTGTTTGAAGTGAAAGCTACTTTGTGCTGTCTGGCTATACACATGAGAGTATTTGTTATCTCTTTCTGTTGTTTAATTTGTTTAAAGATAGTGCAAACCCTGCTTTAGAGGGAAGACAGTAGAGAACTTTTAATTGCTTTTCCTTGGTTTATAATTTTGCTGTGTTAGTTTATAATTTTGGAATGCTAGGGTTAATTCGTGAAGATTGCCAATCCAGAGAAGTTTAAACAAAGGCTTGTTGGGTTAAAACTTCTCTGGAGCAGGTGTGAGAAACTGTAGAGGCGGTGGAATTCACTCTCAGCCTGCTGAGATAGAGAAGCCCTAGGCTAGGGGACAGGGGCATGGTTGGAGATATCAGAAGTAGTGAAGGTTGAGATCTTCTGGGACCTTGGAATAAAGAAGGAAAATCTGGGAGGGAGGAAGAGCAGCTATTTACCTTATTTTCCCTGCTGAGCACAGAGTAAATGGTTAATGCAGAAAAAGGGGGGCTGTCGGCGCAGAGAGATAGGTTTTTGTTGATTTTACTAGTTACAACCCGTTCTGCTGGCCTCCTTAGTTTCTTACTTATCTGAAATATGCTAGACTCAAGGATTTCTACAGAACACAGTGGATCTTCCTCTGCCCCATTTTAAAATCGCATTGTCCGAGCCTGGCAGGGCAGGGTTACTGGGTACTTCTTGGGCAGTAGTGGAATATTCAGCAAAGAAACTTTAAGATATATCTTTAATGTTACAACTAGTTTAAGTTTTAAAAATCTCTGTCTCTCAAAAAGAAATTATGGTTGTTTAGTTTTTAGAAATCATTAAAGGATTGAGGTTTCAAAGAATAAGGAATACAGAGTAGAAGGTCTGAGGCATGGTTATGTATTTTTAAAGGACATAGAAAGAAGGTTTGAAGGCTAATTTGGAAGTGTAAAATTTATAAAGGTTGTGTATGTAATAAGAATGATAAGAGAAATGTTGAAAGGAAATCCAATAATATAGGCCAGTAAGCCAGGAAGAGTAAATAATTTACATTCTACCTCCCTAAACAGAGGGTAAATAGTTATGCCAAAGTACTTAGGGAGGGACTGATAAAAGAAATCTAACAGTTACTGTTTGTTATAATTTGAAAAGGCTGTAAAAAAGCATCAAACAGACTGTCAAATTACAGGGGGAAGGTTAGGGAGAGGTGGGGGAGATAAGAGATCAATCAAAGGACTTGTATGCATGCATATAAGCATAACCAATGGATGCAAAACTCTGGGGGGTGAGGGCATATATGGGAGTGGGGTCGGGGGTGGAAATGGTAAGATATGTACACATATAATACCTTAATAAAAAAATTGAAAAAAAAAACTGTAAGCCTAAAAAAAAAAAAAAAAGGACTGGCAAGGAAAATTCTATCTTAAAGCAGGTCAGTATATTTTTCTCCTTATACAATTCCTTCGAAATTTGGCAATACTTAATAAATAAATCATGGCAATACATTTCTTTGCATAAATTCAATAAGACTGGTTTCCAATAGTGGTTTTATAAACCAGAAACTTTGACTGGAGTATCATGTTTTAAAGATCCCTGTCTGAACTCTGAAGACTTGAAGCCATTAAGAGTGCCACAGAGAAAGCCTGGTATCCTGCTTTGTAGCCCTGAAAATAGCTGGTGCTAGAGCATCATGCCCATATCCTACCATTGCTGGTGGTTGGTCAGAGTACAAGGGGAGCAATAAGGGCGCCTCTGCGTCCCTGCGGGACCCCCACACACTCTGAGCCGCAATGAGTAGGAGGGCTGAGATGGGTCTTGAAGGCCTAGGCCCTAGGGCATGGGCTCAAATAGAGCCACTACAAGTGAAAACTTCACCTAACTCAGCAGATACTACAGGCAGGCCTGAGGGCAGCTGGATGGCTTGGCTTCCTGACCCTATGAGGCATATTAAGATTCAATCATGAAATTCCGGCAAAGGTAGTCAGTTACCATTCTTGTTATGTTTATGCAAACAATCAGGCCAAATTAAATACAATAGATGAATTAGTCTTGATTTGGCTCTTTTGATAAACATGGGGGTAATTTTGAGGAGAAAAATTCTATTTCAATAGAAGTTATTAAAACTGAAAGGTTTTCTTTCCCTTCCACCAGACCATTTGTTACAGTTTGTCTCTGCCAGGTCACAAGCCC